>NC_091586.1:8588614-8598614 GCF_042767895.1 Penaeus vannamei
GATAATAAATTATTTCTGCTAAAATTAGACTTCACTTCAATCTTTTCCGCATGATAAAATATGTACTCTGCACAAGTACATGAGATCTGGGATTCCAAATAATATCTAGATATATAAATGAAATTGATTTCAAAACCAATCTTTTACCTTATATCTAAAACTCTAAAGGTCTCTAACTTCATCACACATACATACAAAGTACATACCTCCAGCTTCTAACAGATTCAGATAAATTAAGAGTATGACAAAGGAACTACTCTCCCTAACCAAGTATTAGTAAAAATATCCATAAAAAAAAAAAACTTTTCCAAGGAGAGACAAAAAGATAATGTCCCACTGGTCAAGCTGCCCTGATATAATTCCCTTCCCAGCCCATAACTTGCAGAGAGCCATACCTCAGACCATTCCTTCAGTTTGTTTCTAGAGAGGTCCAGCTCCCTCACACCTTCGCACTTCCTCTCCACCTCTTCCTCATCGCCAGCTTTCTCAATGTCGCACTCGGAGAGGATGAGCACAGAAGGCAATCTCTGGCGACCGGAGCGTTTGAGGGTGAGTGCTACGCAGGCCACCTCTGTCACCTGAGCATCTGGGCACTCATCCCCATATTTCAAGTCCACCGCCTCAGGTAAGCTCGGCATCTTGCTGCACATGGGGGGAATGAAAAGGTCTCATGTTATTAAATATTGGATTTAAAGATTCTTGCCTGCCTACAGCACATTTGTACAAAACATATGTGGACCCTGAAAGCTTGGAGTTTTCTAACATCAATCATGCACTTGGCCAAATATTGATGAAAGATACAATGTATCTGCTTGCCAAGATATATTTCAACATCAAAAGCATATTCATAAATCAATTGTGAAAATTCAAGCAATCATGCACAAGGCCAAATATCAATATGATAAAGAAAAGCACTGACTAAATCCAATAAAGAAATTATCAATAAAAAGTCAATGAATTACAAATAAGCAATAACTGTATCTTGAGATGAATAAATAGGATAAGAACTACATGCCAAATCTTATTCACTGTTTACCCTTGTAGTATCTTTACACAATACTGAATGTTTTTCATATAATTGTGTTATGTATATGAATTAAGAATACAGTTCCTATTTAGTTTTGTACTTTGCATTAGGGTATTACGAACAATATATCAAAGTTTCCCCTACAATATGTTTTCTATGTACACATGCCACCAACCGGAAAGTATGTAGACTACTAATCCTTCCTCATACAAGATCTTAATAAAAGAAGCTGCACCTTACAAGACCACGTATAATTGACCGCATTACTGAAGGTTATAAGAAGATCCTGCATCATAAAATTGGCGACGAACATAGGATTACTATAGAGGATTAATTAGAGCAACATGCTTACACCTTGCAAGTTAGTGTATGGAATACAAATGAAATCATAGCTATGCACAAACACAACAAATTGCCCAAAGAAAGTCAAATATATACTGGAATATAATAAAATATTTCAAGAATCCCAACTTATAAAACATTGAAATACAAGACAATGAGAAAGTTACAAATCAATTTCATTCCTTTAGATATATCTATCTATCTACCTTTAGATAGATATATAGATATAGATATATATACATATAAACACAAAAACAGCAACAACATAGCCTGCATTTTCATATGAATAATAATAATGTAATAGAAATAATGATAAAAAAAAAAAAAATAATAAAAACAATAATAATAATACACAATGATGACGATGATGATGATAATGATGATGAAGACAATGATGATGATGAAGATGATGATGATGATGATGATGATGATGATGATGATAATGATGATGATAATAATAATGATAATAATAATAACAAAAACAACAGTAATAGTGATGAGGTTGACAATGATAATAATAGTAATGTTAATAACAATAATCATAATAATGGTGATAATAATAATAATGGTGATGATAATAATAATAATAATAATAATAATAATAATAATAATAATAATAATAAAAACAACAATAATAATAATCATTACAACAACTACAATAATAATAATAATAATAATAATAACAGCAAATCCTGGAGTCATAGTTACCAAGTCTCAAGAAATCATAAAAAATAATAACAAATAAAGATAACTGATAGGTATGGGAAATTCATAACACACACATGAAGCAAAAAGAAAAATTAGAAAAAAATACCAATTTCCCCAAAACATGACACAGCAGAAACTGGTCCATAAAGTAGATCCCAAGTTTGTCATGCTGAGCTTTTACTTTCTTTACACTTCATTTTGCTTTTACATGCAGCTTTACGGACCGGGAGCCTTCACATAAATAACTAGATAGAAAGAGAGGTAGAAATAAAGGCCTAGATATTTCTGTCTCTAATGTAAAAAAGGACAATACAAATCCTAAAAGTTTTCTGTATTCTTCTTAAAAATAAGAAGTTTATTGCCAGCTAGAAGGAAGTGGTTCTGAAATATCTGTGCTATGGAATACTGAAACAGGAATGATTCCATACTCTGAACTAGAGATCAGATACAGAAATTCCGTGCTTTTTTCTGATAACTAACTTTCTCTAGTAACAATGAATGCTCAAATCAAAATGCACAGCACAAAAACAAACCCGAAGCCACTAGGAATGGCATACACATTCAAGCCATGCCCATAGCAAGTTTATTTACCAACAGCACCAGTATCAATAGCACTAGAAAAAAGAACTCTAAAACACAAGGAAAAGGTGGATCAACTGAGATCACATATGCCTACTATTTGACTCCTTAGTGGCTGAGCACTTGAGCTATCACAAAACAGAACTATAATGGACATTACAAGTTTCCAACAGCACTAGGTTAATAAAATATATCTTTTTTCCTCTGTTCCCTGTACAATTTATTCCTTTACACTTGATAGACTGGAGTCTGATAATTCTACCATTCAAAAGGATTACCAGAGATATGAAAACTACTTGCTATGAAGACATGGTTTTCATAGAGCATGCAAAAATAATGTGTTTGTTAACAAGTGTTGTGAATATTTTCATGGTACGCTTAAATTACTGATGAGGCATATGAGAAGTATTGAAAGAAAAAGAAAGAAAGAAAGAAAGAAAGAAAGAAAGAAAGAAAGAAAGAAAGAAAGAAAGAAAGAAAGAAAGAAAGAAAGAAAGAAAGAAAGAAAGAAAAGAAAAGAAAAGAAAAGAAAAGAAAAGAAAAGAAAAGAAAAGAAAAGAAAAGAAAAGAAAAGAAAAAGAAAAGAAAAGAAAAGAAAAGGAAAAGGAAAAGGAAAGGAAAAGGAAAAAGGAAAAGGAAAAGGGAAAAGGAAAGGAAAGGAAAGGAAAGGAAAAGGAAAAGCAGGAAAAGGAAAAGGGAAAAGGAAAAAGAAAAAGAAAAAGAAAAGAGAATTAAAGAAAAAGAAAAAAGAAAAAAGAAAAAAAACAAAAAGAAGAAAAAATACACACACACACACATGTGTGTGTGTGTGTGTGTGTGTGTGTGTGTGTGTGTGTGTGTGTGTGTGTGTGTGTGTGTGTGTGTGTGTGTGTGTGTGTGTGTGTGTGTGTGTGTGTGTGTGTGTGTGTGTGTGTGTGTGTGTGTGTGTGTGTATATATATATATGCATGTATATATATATATATATATATATATATATATATATATATATATATATATATATATATATATATATATATATATATATATATATATATATATATATATATATATATATATATATATACATATATATATATATATATACATATATATATATATATATATATATATATATATATATATATATATATATATATATATATATATATGTATACACACACACACGCGCACACATATATACATATATATATTTACACACACACACACACACACACACACATGTATATATCCATATGTGTGAGTGTTTGTATATGCACACACACACACACACACACACACACATGTATATATTCATATGTGTGTTTTTATATGTATACACACACACATGTACGTGTGTATGACAGACTGACTGAAGCGACAGGGGGAACTCGAACGTGGAACGCCCTACAAGACACGTTCAAAAACAGACAAAATGGAAGGAAAGCAATCTCCTCCCCCCTCCCCCCCTCCCCCCTACGCCCCACGCGCCCCACCCCCCTTTAGCCAAAAAATCGTACTCAAAGGTAACCTCACCCCCCCCCTCTCCTCCCCCTCCTCCACACCCCTCCTCCCTGAAAAAGAGGCATGCAAATTAATTTCTACAGTCACTTCCTCCTACTTAAAAAGGGGAAATATAGATAGATAGATAGATAGATATAGATAAACGTACAAGTAGATAGAAAGAGACAGACAGATAAGTAGATATACAGACTGGTAAATAGAAGTGTGTAGGCAGAGAGATAGATAGATAGATAGATAGACATATAGATGTGTAAATAGATAAGTAGATCGATAGATAGATAGAGAGAGAGAGGGAGGGAGAGAGAGAGAGAGAGAGAGAGAGAGAGAGAGAGAGAGAGAGAGTGAGAGAGAAGGAGGGAGAAAGAGAAAGAGAGAGAGAGAGAGAAAAGGAACAAAGATACAGACAGACACAGACAAACAGACAGACAAAAGCAAAGAGAGACATCAATACATAGACGAATAGAAAGAAAAAAAGAAAGAAAAGAGAAGAAACGAAGAGAACACACACACAAATCCCACAAAAAAAAATCCCACACGAACATAAATCCACGAATTCAAGCAAAATTTCGACGATGGCTCGGGGTGTGGGGGTGTGGTGGGGGTGGGGTGGGGGGGTGAGGGGTGATTTATACGCCGGGTGACTTCCGGCACTCCAGGGTCATCCTCATCTTGACCTCACCGTTGCCGCTCGTTCTAAAGACAGACTCGGATTGACCTTTGACCTGGAAAAAAGAGAAAAGGTGAGATAGAGGGGGGTGGGGTGAGGAAAATAGAGGAGGGGGAGTGGGGGGAGGGAGGAAAATAAAAAGGAGGAGTAAAAAGTTGGTTGCAGTTCGGTGGTTTATGGCGGTAGTGTTTTTTTTTTTTTTTTTGGGGGGGGGGGTGTATTGACTTTTTAAGTGGAATGTAGAGTATATATAGAGTATATAGTGAAGAATTCATATAAACATACACATACGTATGCACATATACACAACCCTAAACAAATGCAAGTATAAACAAACACACAAATAAAGAAAACAAAAAAATAACACACAGACAAAATACGCACGTGTGTAAACAAACGCACATACAGACACTGACTCACACACACACACACACACACACACACACACACACACACACGAAACATAAAGCTTGTCTCATTACAATACAATTCACTTCCTCATGAAACCACAAGAACATAAGAGTTATTATAACATCTAAGAGAGAGAGAGAGAGAGAAAAAAAAACCCACCCCTCCCTCCATATCCCCCTCCTTCCCCCGCCCCTCCCTCCATCACCCCTAACCCCTCCCTCCATCATCCCCCCCCCTCCCTCCATTGCTCCCTGCCCCTCCTCCATCACCCCTTCCCTCCCTCCATAAATCCCATCCCTCCCCCACCCCTCCCTCCATCACTCCATCATCCCCCTACCCTCCCTCCATCACCTCCCCCTCTCTCCATCACCCCTACCCCTCCCCCCCATCACCCCCCATCCCATCCCTCCCTCCATCACCCTTCCCCTCCCTCCATCACCCCCACCCCTCCCTCCATCACCCATATCCCCCACTCCCTCCCATCATAATCCCCACCCCTCTCTCCATCACCCCCCCTCCCTCCATCACCCCACCTCCTCCTCCACATGGCCTCCCCACCCGTCCTCCCACCCACCTCCTCTCCTCACATCTGCCCACCCCATCCACCCTTCCCACCGCCCCCACCCTCCACCCACCCTGTTCACCCTCCATCACCTCCTCCATCCTCCCTTCATCCTTTTCCCATTCGCCGTCGCCTGCCGTTTCCGGGGTCACGGCAGCAGAGTACTCTATCGTTCCCCATCCTCTCAGGGTTACGAGGATGACCCCGAAGGTGCAATATGGCCCTGAAGGTGAACTACCGGGAAAGACGGGGGGTGGGGGGGGCGGAGGGGAGTGGGAAGGGTAGGTGGGTGGAGGTGGAGGAAAGGGGGTGAGGATGGGTTGGTTCGCTTGCTCGCTCTTTTTTTCTTTCTTTCTTTCTCTGTCGCTTGCTCTCTCTCTCTCGCTCTTGCTTGCTCGTTCGCTCTCTCTCTCTCTCTCTCTCGCTCCTCTCTCTCTCTCTCTCTCGCTTCTCTCTCTCTCTCTCTCTCTCTCTCTCTCTTTACCTCTTTCTCTCTCTCTCTCTCTCGCTCGTTCCTCTCATTCACTCTCTCTCTGTCTGTCTCTCTCTCTCTTTCTCTTTATCTATCAATTTATATCTATCTATTTATCTATATATCCAGCCCAAAACAATTTTCTAAACTAAAACATTATCTATAAACGAAACGACATATGCATAATCCCTTTAAATGCGAACAAACGCGCATCACGCCAAGCACTCGGATTAGACCTTCTTTGCTATTCAAACCTCTTTTCCAGACGCAATGGCGCTTCAATCCTGTATAAACATAAACGCCTGGACGAGCCTTTGAATCCTTTATACGTCTCTCTGGACCTCTTTGCCGCGGCCTTCGATCCTTTTTCAAAATACAATATACGTCCGAACTTGTCCTGCGACCGCACTCTTCGATTCTTTATACACTTGCGGCGCCCGAAGGTGTTTTGCCTTGACCACTTTCGCTCGTTTATTTTTTTTCTTTCTTTTTCGCTCTCTGTGTCTCGGTTTCTGTCTGTCTGTACTGTTTCTTTCTCTCTTTTTTTTCTCCTCTTCATCCTCCTCTCTCTCTCTCTCTCTCTTTTTCTCTCCCTCCCTCCTTCCTTCCTTCCCTCTCTCTCCTTCCTTCCGTCACTCCATTCCTCCCTCCGTCGTTCCTCTCTTTCTCTCTTTCTTTCTTTCTTTTCTCTCTTCTCTCTCTCTCTCTCTCTCTTCTCTCTCTCTCTCTCTCTCTCTCTCTCTCTCTCTCTCTCTCTCTCTCTTTCTCTCCTCTCTCTCTCTCTCTCTCTCTCTCTCTCTCTCTCTCTCTCCCTCTCTATCCCTCCCTCCTTCCCCCTCCCTCCCCTCCTTTCCCTCCCTCCCTCCCTCCCTCCCTCACTCCTTCCTCCCTCCTCCCCTCCCCTTTCCCCCCTCCCCTTTCCCTCCCTCCCTCCTTCCTCCCTCCCTCTCCTCCTCCGTCGTTCCTCTCAATTTCTCTCTCTCTCTCCCTTCCTCCCCCTCTCTCTGTGCCTCGCCTCTCCTTTGGTGGCCACTTCCCAGCCTTTTCACCAAAGACTTGCGGACTCGCTGAACATGACAAATGAGGTTTGCACACAACCAACGGGGCGTGGCTTGTGTTTGGGGCAGAAGGGGGTGGGGAGGGGAGGGCAGGGGAGGAGGGGCGTGGTTTGTGTTTGGGGGCAGTATGGGGTGGGGAAGGGGAGGGGCGTGGCTTAGGGGGGGAGGGAGGGAAGGGAAGGAGAGAGGGGAAGAAGGGAAGAGGTTTAGGAGGGGGATAGGTGAAAAGAAGGGAAGGTGGTGTGGAGTAGATAGGAGAGAGGGGGAGGAGGGAGGAGGATAGAAAGAGGGGGAGGAGGGAGGTGGGAGAATAGTGAGAGGGGAAAGGAAAAGGGAGATAGAAGGAGAGTAAAAGAAGGGGAGAGGGGAGGGAAGGAGTCTAAAAGGGGGAAAAAAGAAAAAAGATAAGTGAAAGGGAAGGAGAATATGAGATAGAAAGAAAGAGTGTTTGAAAGAGGCCAGGACAGAGAAGAGGGCAAGGGGAAGAGATGAGAGAGGAATAGGAGAGAGGGAAGACGAAATAGGAGGGATGTAGGGTTTGGATGGCGAAATAGAGGGAATAGAGAACAGGAGAAGAGAAAATGGAGACAAGAGAGAGGCGAAGAAATGAAAGAGAAAGGGGATAGGGAAATATAAGGAAGGAGAGGGAAAAGGAAGAAGATCGAAAGGAATAAAAAAGAGGATATAAGAATGATTAATTACGCAAGAATAGAGAAATATAAATGTAATATTCTCAAGTATTTGCTAACGAAATAAACTTGGCTCCCTCTTCGAATTTGCGAACTGTTAATACCAAACTTCCATCAACAATACCAACCTTAATACCAGCCTTCCTTATGACGCCCTTGTATTATTATACCAACCTTAATACTAACCTCCCTACAAAAAATAGCGAAAAAAATGTATTATTATACCAACCTCCCTACAAAAAATGCCGAAAAAAATTGTATTATAATACCGACCTTCCTTCAAAAAATACCGAAAAAAATTGTATTATACCGACCTTCCTTCAAAAAATACCGAAAAAAATTGTATTATACCGACCTTCCTTCAAAAAATACCGAAAAAAATTGTATTATACCGACCTTCCTTCAAAAAATACCGAAAAAAATTATATCATTACACCAACCTCCCTTCAAAAAATACCGAAAAAATGTATTATTATACCGACCTTCCTTCAAAAAATACCGAAAAAATGTATTATTATACCAACCTCCCTTTAAAAAATACCGATTTTTAAAAATTATTATACCGACCTTCCTTCAAAAAATACCGAAAAAAATCCTTACGCCCTGTCTCTATTCAACCATTACTTCCACTGAGAAAGACACTGCCGACTCTACCCTCTGTATGTATGTGTTTATGTGTACGTGCCTCTGTGTACGCGCCGGAATGTGTGAATGAGTGCGGTGTGCGTAACCACGGGGCCGAGAAGGGTCAAAACAGGAAGGGGGCAGTACTTCTTAAGTGCCCCCTCCCCCCCTACTTCCCCTATCCCCCCTCCCCCTTCCTCTATGACCTCTGGGGGGGTCAGAGGTCACGAGGAGCTTCCGGGCCAAATTTTCGGCGGAGGGAAGAATAGGTGGAAAGAGAGAGGGAGAGGGAGGGAGGGAGAGGGAGGGAGGGAGGGAGAGAGGGAGAGGGAGGGAGGGAGGAGGAGGAGGGAGAGAGAGAGAGAGAGAGAGAGAGACAGAGAGAGAGACAGAGAGAGAGAGAGAGAGAGAGAGAGAGAGAGAGAGAGAGAGAGAGAGAGACAGAGACAGAGACAGAGACAGAGAGAGAGAGAGAGAGAGAGAGAGAGAGAGAGAGACAGAGACAGAGACAGACAGACACAGAGACAGAGACAGAGAGACAGAGACACATGGAGAGGGAAAGAGAGAGAGAGACAGAGACACATGGAGAGGGAAAGAGAGAGAGAGACAGAGACACATGGAGAGGGAAAGAGAGAGAGAGACAGATAGAAGAGAGAGAGAGAGAGAGAGAGAAGAGAGAGAGAAAAAGAGAGAGATTAAAGTACTGTTTTCTCCCGTACGAAGGGAGGAAAGGGAGGAACACAAAAGGAAAGAAAAAAAAGATAAACACCCCCCCCCCCCCCCCCCTAAAAAAAAAAAAACGATTTAAAAAGAGAATTACCAAATGAGAAAAAGATTTAAAAACATGACCATTATTACCAAAGAGTACTAGTGACCCTCCCCCTCCCCCTCCTCCCTGAACCCCACCCTCATCCCCTCCAACAGACCCAGCTGGAGGCCTCCCCGGCAAAAGGGCGAAAGAGAAGGGAGGAGAAAGGGAGAGAGAGAGAGAGAGAGGACAAATACCTTCCCGGCCGGTGTGACAAAAACCTTAAGGGTGTTCTTGTTGAAGTCTCTTTTGGGTCCTTTGTGTGTGCCACGTGCTGTAGGGAGGGGGCGCGAGAGGGGTTGTGTGTGCGTGTGTGATTGGGTATGTGTGTGTGTGTGTGTGAGTGTGTGTGTGTGTTTGAGAGTGTGTGTGTTGTAGGGGGGCGTGTGTACATGTTTGGGTATGTGTGTGTGTTGTTTGTGGTCGTGTGTATGTGTGTGTGTGTGTGTGTGTTTGTGTGTCTGTGTGTGTGTGTGTGTGTGTGTGTGTGTGTGTGTGTGTGTGTGTCTGTGTGTGTGTGTGTGTGTGCGTGTGTGCGTGTGTGTGAGTGT
>NC_091586.1:8603614-8608614 GCF_042767895.1 Penaeus vannamei
TCCCGTCTCGCCTCATTTACCCGAAGAGCAACCGCACATGTGATAGATCCCCCCCCCCCCTTCAGTCTCCCCTCTCCGCCCCCATACTCCTCCCTCCTCCTCTTTACTGGCCCTCCACTTCTTCCCTCCCTCCCCTACCGGTCTCTCTCAGCCTCCCTCCCACCGGCCCTCCCCCTTCCTCCCTCCCTCCTCCGGGTCTCCTCTTACTCTTCCCTCCCTCCTCTGGCCCTCCACCCTTCCTCCCTTTCCGTCTCTCCACCTCTTCGGTCTCCTCTCACCCTCCCTCCACCCCTTCCCCTGTCTTCCACCCTCCCATCCCCACACCGCCCCTCTCCACCCCCCCCCACCCCCACCCCACATCCCCGTCGCTTATTTGCCATCATGTCTGGAGCGTATCCGGAGATGTCGATCAGAGGGGAGGGGGATGCAACCGAGCTGCGGAGATGGGGGAGAGGGAGGGAGGAAGAGGGGAGATGGGGGAGATGGGGGAGAGGGAGGGAGGAAGAGGGAAGATGGAGGGAGGGAGGAAGAGGGGAGAAGGTGGATGGGGAAGTTGGGGAGGGGGAAGAGGGGAGATGGGGGTGGATGGGGGGAAAGAGGGAAGGAGGATGAGGGGGAGATGGGGGTGGATGGGTAAGGAGGGGGGAGAGGGGAGATGAGGGTGGATGGGGGAAAGAGGGAAGGAGGATGAGGGGAGATGGAGGGAGGGAGGATGAGGGAAAATGGGTAAATGAGGGAGAAAGGGAGGGAGATGAGAGGAGATGGGGTAGATGGGTAAATAAGGGAGAGAGGAGAGTGGAGATGGAGGTGGAGGGAGGTGGGTGATGGGTAAACGATGACGAAGAGGGGAGATGGGTAATTGAGGGAGAGAGAAGAAGGGAGAAAGGTGGATGGGTAAGTGAGGGAGGGAGAAGATGAGAGAAGGGAGAGAGAGAAAGAGAGAGAGAGAGAGAGAGAGAGAGAGAGAGAGAGAGAGAGAGAGAGAGAGAGAGAGAGAGAGAGAGAGAGAGAGAGAGAGAGAGAGAGAGAAAGAGAGAGAGAGAGAGAGAAAGAGAGAGAGAGAGAGAGAGAGAGAGAGAGAGAGAGAGAGAGCGAGAGAGGGAGAGAGAGAGAGAGAGAGAGAGAGAGAGAGAGAGAGAGAGAGAGAGGAGAGAAAGCCAGTGAAATACTGGTAAGTGAGAAATATGGAGAGAGAGAAGGGAAGGATAGAGGAAGGGGCGGGGAACGTACAGGGGAAGAGAGGAAAGGGAAACATTACGAAGAGAGGAAACAGAGGACATGAGAAAGGAAAGATGTAATTGTGAAATGCGAAGATAAATCAATGAATTTGAAAAGGAGGAGGACAAGGGTTAAGAGGAGGAGGAGGAAGAGGAGGAGGAGGAGGAAGAGGAGGGGAAGAGGAGGATGATTAAGAAGAGGACGAGGGAGGAAGAAGAGGAGGAGGAGGAAGAAGAGGAGAGAGGAGGTAGAGGAGGAGGAGGAGGAGGAAGGAGGGAGGAGAGGGAAGAGGAGGGAAGAGGAGGAAGAAGAAGAGGAGGAGGAGGAGGGGAAGAGGAGGAGGATTAGGGAGGAGGAGGAGGAAGAAGAGGTGGAGGAGGAGGAGCAAGCGGAAGAGGAGAGGAGGAAAAGAAAGTAGAAGAAAGACAAGAAGAAGAAGAAGGAGGAGGAGGAGGAGAAGAAGATGATGATAATAATGATGAGCAGAAGAAAAAAAATGAAGAGCAAGAAGAAGATGAGGAGGAGGAAGAAGCAGAAGTAGAATAAGAATAAAGAGAAGAAAGCGGGGGGAAGAATAAGAAGAGGAATATGAAAATAACGATAATAATAAGCGTGAAGAGAAGGATAATACGCTAATTTACTAACGGAAGTCACACTGAATCCCACGGGGGGTAATTCTACCTAGGGGAGGGGCGAGGAGGAGGGGGGGTGGAGGGGATGTGAGACGTAAAGATGCGTAAAGATAGGGGTAAGAGAGAGAGAGAGAGAGAGAGAGAGAGAGAGAGAGAGAGAGAGAGAGAGAGAGAGAGAGAGAGAGAGAGAGAGAGAGAGAGAGAGGGAGGGAGGGAGGGAGGAGAGGGAGAGAGAGGGAGGGAGGGAGGGAGGGAGGGAGGGAGGGGGAGGAGGGAGGAGGGAGGAGGGAGGAGGGAGGAAGGAGGAGGGAGAGAGAGAGAGAGAGAGAGAGAGAGAGAGAGAGAGAGAGAGAGAGAGAGAGAGAGAGAGAGAGAGAGAGAGAGAGGGAGGGAGGGAGGGAGGGAGGGAGGGAGGGAGGGGAGGGAGGAGGGAGGAGGGAGGGAGGGAGGGAGGAGGGAGGAGGAGGATGGAGGAGGGAGGGAGGGAGGGAGAGAGAGAGAGAGAGAGAGAGAGAGAGAGAGAGAGAGAGAGAGAGAGAGAGAGAGAGAGAGAGAGAGGGAGGGAGGGAGGGAGGGAGGGAGGGAGGGAGGGAGGGAGGTGATGAGTGAGTGAGTGAGTGAGTGAGTGAGTGAGTGAGTGAGGAGGGAGAGAGGGAGGGAGAGGGAGGAGGAGGAGGAGAGGAGGGAGGGAGGAGAGATGATGAGAGAGAGAGAGGGAGAGAGAGAGAGAGAGAGAGAGAGAGAGAGAGAGAGAGAGAGAGAGAGAGAGAGAGAGAGAGAGAGAGAGAGAGAGAGAGAGAGAGAGAGAGAGAGAGGGAGAGAGGGAGAGAGGGAGAGAGAAAATCATGAAATTCAAAATATTATTTGTTTTTGTATATTCATGATAACAATAAATTAGTTACGTGCACGATAATATATACATACCATAATACCACACGCACACACACACACACACACACACACACACACACACACACACACACACACACACACACACACACCGTATGTCTACAACACATAAAGCCGCGTCCAGCAACCTATCTCACCTCGTCTCAAATCATAGGGTAGCCATTAAACATAGCAGCGGTCCTGTCGTATAATTTTAAAGACTAGAATAAAAGTTCACTCTTGACGTGGTAGCGATCCCTAAACTGCTGACTTTTGCATTGTCTCGATAGCCCAGGTAGCGCCTTTGGGAATAGGAGGGGAAAAAAAGAGGGAACGACAACAGCCATATGGCAACACGAGATCTTGTTTACATTTGGGGAAAATTCTCTCTTAAGATTGATGGATGAACGTGGGTTGTTAGGTTGTAAGATGGAGGGTATTTTCTTTCTTTCTCAAATGCCTTCTTGGTAGGTTTACTTTGGAATATCAAGACTTAATTACCCTATCGCTAAATACCGATATGTGGAACTAAGCAAGAAAAAATCATCCGCATCAAATGGCAACACTGGAAGGTGTTATTGGCTAGCAAAAAAAGGCTGAAAAGTAGCGCTCAAATCACTAAAAATAGGTGAGTTGTTAGCGCTTTTGGGAGCTTTGTCGACGATACCTCTCGCACGATAGCTGTTTTAGGACATTTGCCCTCCACTTACCCGAAGAAACCGCGTTCATACATGGTAAAGAAGACGCGAGAGATAAATCGGTGCTGAATAAACGTCGACCTTAATTTTTTAATGAACGCTGGAGTCTTTTAACAGGCCCATAAAAATGGCGAAATCTGCGTCAACAAATGGAGACATTCCGAACTAGCCGTAAAGAAGCACGTCTCATCAGATAAGACACGGGCCATTACTATTCTAGAAGGATAAATTAAAATGGAATTTGCGCGGTCACAAAAAAAAAAAAAAAAAAAAAAGTGATTAACACGGTGAAGACTAAAATTCCCGTCCAATGACCCGAGCAAAATGCCATTAAAGAGAGAATATTAACCTATTAGAGGAAGCGGGAAAAAAAAGAAATTGTTTAACCTAAAAAGAGAATATTAACCTATAAGAGGAAGAGGATTTTTTTTTTACCCAAAAAGGGAATATTAACCTAAAAGAGGAAGAGGATTTTTTTTACCCAAAAAGGGAATATTAACCTAAAAGAGGAAGAGAAAAAAAAAGAAATTGTTTAACCTAAAAAGAGAATATTAACTCATAATAAGGAAGAATAAAAAAAGAGGAAATTGTTTAACCCAAAAAGAGAATATCAACTTATAAGAGAGAGAGGAAAAAAGGAAATTGATTAACCCAAAAAGAGAATATTAACCTATGAGGAAGAGAAAAAAAAAATTGTTTAACCCAAATAGAAAATATTAACCTATAAGAGAAAGAGGGAAAAAATTGTTTAACTCAAAAAGGGGATATTAAATCAAAAGAAGAGGAAAAAAAATAAATCGTTTCACCCAAAAAGAAAATATTAACTTAAAAGACGAAGAGGAAAAAAAAGAAATTGTTTAACCCAAAAAGAGAACATTAACCTATAAGAGAAAGACGAAAAAAAAAAAAACGAAAATTATTTAATCCACGTATCACCCATGTGGCGATGCTCACTCGTCTCCGAATCGCACTTCCTATAACCCCGCTCGCTCTAAGACTCCAGATGTCACTTTACTTTTATTTCCGTTATTACTCTTTGTTCGTATGGCGGCGTGGGAACTCATCAGTAATACTAAAGTTAGTCACTGATGCTAAAATAAAACGACAAATTCCTGAAGAGGAGTTTACGAAATGAGGAAGACCACTTGAGGGAGGGAGGGAGGGAGGGAGAGAGGGGGGAAGGGAGGGAGGAGGGAGGGAGGGAGGGAGGAGGAGGGAGGGGGAGGGAGGGGAGGAGGGGGAGGGAGGGAGGGGAGAGAGAGAAAGAGAGTGAGATAAAGAATTAAGAGAGAGAGAGAGAGAAAGAATCAAGAGAGAGAGAGAGAGAGAGAGAGAGAGAGAGAGAGAGAAAAGAATCAAGAGAGAGAGAGAGAGAAAAGAATCAAGAAAGAAAGAGAGAGCAAAGGAAAGCGCCTTAACCCTACCTCCACCAACCGCCGCCACGCAAATTGAATCCCGCGCCCAAACTACCAATTCCCCGCCAAATGCCACTTTTCCACGGGTCAAGAGAGTGATTATAATCCGCGCCATGTTTTAAGGGACATAATTGCTAATCTTGCCGGAT
>NC_091586.1:8624663-8627163 GCF_042767895.1 Penaeus vannamei
AGTGCTGCCGCTATTTTCATGTTAATGTCATGATCATCATGTATTTCAAAAAAAAAAAAAAAAAAAAAAAAACTTGTAAGCAATAGGTTAGGTTGCGAATTTACTTTTATCTATACAAATTTGATATTCACGGAGTATTCAGTAACGAGGTATTAATACATTCAGTGACCAACATCAAATTTTCCCAGTCATTTTCTTGCTAAAGAGTTTATTTAGTGTGCTAATTAGAGTTACCCAATGGTGTGTTATTTTCCGTAATTCTGTTGTCAGTATTCGATCCTTTACACTATAGAAATGTGCACATCCATTGGTAAAAGACTGAGGTCCGTTTTTGCTCGACAGAACATTAGGATCAAAAGAGAAAAATCCCAGAAAATATTTAATACTAAAGGATTCAGCAGATTCCACACAGGATCATCAAACGTAAAACTTATTTGCTTTTTATGAACTAATTACGAATTGTACGTTTTTGTACTTATTTATTATTATTATAGTACCATTATGCCTATAATTGTTGCTGTCGTTATGATTATTATTGTTGTTATTATCATTACCAGTATCATGAGGGCCATCACAAAATCAATTGAATAGCGAGTTCATATTACAATGGGAGTGAAATAATACATTTTCGTTTCATTATGCTACACAACAAGTCATAAACATGAACTGAAAGATTTTTGCGTATGATTAAGCATGAATGACCGTTATTAACCTATTTATATTCATGAAAATTTTAATAGTAATATATACATTTCCATGGTGTAGTGGTGAACACGGTCGCCTCCTGCGCGACAGACTCGGGTTCGATCCCCGACGGATATCAAATTCTTTCGGATTTTTGTATTAATTTCTGTTTGCACTATCTACTTACCTTTCATTCCATATATCTTTATACTTTGTTTCTTTTTTTCACGTGTTTACAATGCGGAGTATGAAGGAATTGGAGGTTTTGATTTTTTTGTTGTGTTTGCCTTGCTATTTGGTAGTTTTCACAAATGAGTCACAATTTATGAGCTCTCATAATCATATGGTTGTATTAGTGACATGAGAAACAAAGGAAGGGAGGAGGACGAACAGGTGATGAAGAGAGAGATAAAAATCAAGACGGAGTAGAAAAGGTGGAAGGAAGGAAAGAGGCAAAAGAAGCAAATTTTGTTTTATGATCTTGCTTAGTGTTCTCTTCGTTCCACTTTGCCTGCTTCTGACAAGAAATACGATTTCATAAGAGAGAAGAATAATTCTCTCTCTCTCTCTCTCTTTATTTTTCTACTTATTTATCTTTTTTACACTAGCTTGATAATGGTTCACAGTGTCATGGAATAGATAAATGTTTCTTTTGGTCCGCAGTGAAATAAAAAAGCAATGTAAACAAACCGGAGAGTACAGCTGCCAAGGTGTTAAATACCACTACTACTGCATTGCGACAGCTGGATCCTATGCTAACCAAATTTCTATTTTCTACCGTATGAGATGTAATTCTTTTTTATTTCATTTTCCGTTTGTACAGTATGAGATGAATTTGTTATGTCATTTTATACGATTTCTTGTCTTCGGTTTACTTTGTGTTCTCTTCCCTTGACACTATTTTTCAGCTATATGTATATATATGTACATTTTCTTTTTTGTTTATTCCATTTAATATATTATATATTTCATTTGCAGATTTTCAAAAATAATCTTTTAAACATATACACTGCTAAGAAAGCATGTAATTTACGTACTGCGGTTGAGTAAAAACTGTTACTTCAGCAGAAACAAAAAAATATAATAAAAACAAGATTTCACCTAACAGGAATTCGAATGAACATCATTAGTTACAAAATTATCATCATCATCATCATCATCATTATTTTTATCATTATCATTATGCTAAGTTTGAATCCACAGTCGCGGGTTCGAACCCGCATGTACACACCCTTCTCTCTCTTTCACACACACTCACACATACACTCCCTATCTTTCCGTTCCCTACACTCTTCCTTTACACTGTATCACCTCACAACGATAACACTAACGGTCCCATACGTAAACTAAATGCGTGGTGGCAGTGAGCTATTTTCTTATCTTATCAGAGTTTTTCCTTCTTATACGGCCGCCACAGGCCCCGAGAGCAGGGGAAGGGGGGGGGGGGGAGGCACGAGGGAAGAAATCATATTGAGAATTATAATGTCAATAATAATAATAATAGTGAAAATAATGATCATAATAATGATAACAACAACGACGACAACAACAATAATGACAATGATAGTAATAATAAACTAAAATATGAATAGTATGAATAATGACAATAATAGCAACAAAATATTATGGTAATCATAGAAATAATCACAAGGATGTTGGTAATGATGACAATAATAATAATCATTATAATGGTAATGATAATAATAGTAATAATAATAACAACAATAACAGAAAAATAAAAGAAATAATAACAACAATAATATAGATATTATTATTACAATTATCATTATTATTATTACAGTTATCATTATTATTA
>NC_091586.1:8634663-8647374 GCF_042767895.1 Penaeus vannamei
TAGTTTTATTTCACTTACCTCTAATAGTTTTATTTCACTTACCTCTAATAGTTTTATTTCCCTTACCTCTAATAGTTTTATTTCACTTACCTCTAATAGTTTTATTTCACTTACCTCTAATAGTTTTATTTCCCTTACCTCTAATAGTTTTATTTCCCTTACCTCTAATAGTTTTATTTCCCTTACCTCTAATAGTTTTATTTCCCTTACCTCTAATAGTTTTATTTCCCTTACCTCTAATAGTTTTATTTCACTTACCTCTAATAGTTTTATTTCCCTTACCTCTAATAGTTTTATTTCCCTTACCTCTAATAGTTTTATTTCCCTTACCTCTAATAGTTTTATTTCACTTACCTCTAATAGTTTTATTTCCCTTACCTCTAATAGTTTTATTTCCCTTACCTCTAATAGTTTTATTTCCCTTACCTCTAATAGTTTTATTTCCCTTACCTCTAATAGTTTTATTTCCCTTACCTCTAATAGTTTTATTTCACTTACCTCTAATAGTTTTATTTCACTTACCTCTAATAGTTTTATTTCACTTACCTCTAATAGTTTTATTTCACTTACCTCTAATAGTTTTATTTCACTTACCTCTAATAGTTTTATTTCCCTTACCTCTAATAGTTTTATTTCCCTTACCTCTAATAGTTTTATTTCCCTTACCTCTAATAGTTTTATTTCCCTTACCTCTAATAGTTTTATTTCCCTTACCTCTAATAGTTTTATTTCCCTTACCTCTAATAGTTTTATTTCCCTTACCTCTAATAGTTTTATTTCACTTACCTCTAATAGTTTTATTTCACTTACCTCTAATAGTTTTATTTCACTTACCTCTAATAGTTTTATTTCACTTACCTCTAATAGTTTTATTTCCCTTACCTCTAATAGTTTTATTTCCCTTACCTCTAATAGTTTTATTTCCCTTACCTCTAATAGTTTTATTTCACTTACCTCTAATAGTTTTATTTCACTTACCTCTAATAGTTTTATTTCACTTACCTCTAATAGTTTTATTTCACTTACCTCTAATAGTTTTATTTCACTTACCTCTAATAGTTTTATTTCACTTACCTCTAATAGTTTTATTTCACTTACCTCTAATAGTTTTATTTCCCTTACCTCTAATAGTTTTATTTCACTTACCTCTAATAGTTTTATTTCACTTACCTCTAATAGTTTTATTTCCCTTACCTCTAATAGTTTTATTTCACTTACCTCTAATAGTTTTATTTCACTTACCTCTAATAGTTTTATTTCCCTTACCTCTAATAGTTTTATTTCCCTTACCTCTAATAGTTTTATTTCACTTACCTCTAATAGTTTTATTTCCCTTACCTCTAATAGTTTTATTTCCCTTACCTCTAATAGTTTTATTTCCCTTACCTCTAATAGTTTTATTTCACTTACCTCTAATAGTTTTATTTCCCTTACCTCTAATAGTTTTATTTCACTTACCTCTAATAGTTTTATTTCCCTTACCTCTAATAGTTTTATTTCACTTACCTCTAATAGTTTTATTTCACTTACCTCTAATAGTTTTATTTCACTTACCTCTAATAGTTTTATTTCCCTTACCTCTAATAGTTTTATTTCACTTACCTCTAATAGTTTTATTTCACTTACCTCTAATAGTTTTATTTCACTTACCTCTAATAGTTTTATTTCACTTACCTCTAATAGTTTTATTTCACTTACCTCTAATAGTTTTATTTCACTTACCTCTAATAGTTTTATTTCACTTACCTCTAATAGTTTTATTTCACTTACCTCTAATAGTTTTATTTCACTTACCTCTAATAGTTTTATTTCACTTACCTCTAATAGTTTTATTTCACTTACCTCTAATAGTTTTATTTCACTTACCTCTAATAGTTTTATTTCACTTACCTCTAATAGTTTTATTTCACTTACCTCTAATAGTTTTATTTCACTTACCTCTAATAGTTTTATTTCACTTACCTCTAATAGTTTTATTTCCCTTACCTCTAATAGTTTTATTTCACTTACCTCTAATAGTTTTATTTCACTTACCTCTAATAGTTTTATTTCACTTACCTCTAATAGTTTTATTTCCCTTACCTCTAATAGTTTTATTTCCCTTGCCTCTAATAGTTTTATTTCACTTACCTCTAATAGTTTTATTTCACTTACCTCTAATAGTTTTATTTCATTTACCTCTAATAGTTTTATTTCACTTACCTCTAATAGTTTTATTTCCTTTACCTCTAATAGTTTTATTTCCCTTACCTCTAATAGTTTTATTTCACTTACCTCTAATAGTTTTATTTCCCTTACCTCTAATAGTTTTATTTCCCTTACCTCTAATAGTTTTATTTCACTTACCTCTAATAGTTTTATTTCCCTTACCTCTAATAGTTTTATTTCCCTTACCTCTAATAGTTTTATTTCCCTTACCTCTAATAGTTTTATTTCCCTTACCTCTAATAGTTTTATTTCCCTTACCTCTAATAGTTTTATTTCCCTTACCTCTAATAGTTTTATTTCCCTTACCTCTAATAGTTTTATTTCCCTTACCTCTAATAGTTTTATTTCACTTACCTCTAATAGTTTTATTTCACTTACCTCTAATAGTTTTATTTCCCTTACCTCTAATAGTTTTATTTCACTTACCTCTAATAGTTTTATTTCCCTTACCTCTAATAGTTTTATTTCCCTTACCTCTAATAGTTTTATTTCACTTACCTCTAATAGTTTTATTTCCCTTACCTCTAATAGTTTTATTTCCCTTGCCTCTAATAGTTTTATTTCACTTACCTCTAATAGTTTTATTTCATTATCCTCTAATAGTTTTATTTCACTTACCTCTAATAGTTTTATTTCACTTACCTCTAATAGTTTTATTTCACTTACCTCTAATAGTTTTATTTCCCTTACCTCTAATAGTTTTATTTCATTATCCTCTAATAGTTTTATTTCACTTACCTCTAATAGTTTTATTTCCCTTACCTCTAATAGTTTTATTTCACTTACCTCTAATAGTTTTATTTCACTTACCTCTAATAGTTTTATTTCCCTTACCTCTAATAGTTTTATTTCACTTACCTCTAGTTGTTTTATTTCACTTACCTCTAATAGTTTTATTTCCCTTACCTCTAATAGTTTTATTTCACTTACCTCTAATAGTTTTATTTCACTTACCTCTAGTTGTTTTATTTCACTTACCTCTAATAGTTTTATTTCCCTTACCTCTAATAGTTTTATTTCACTTACCTCTAATAGTTTTATTTCCCTTACCTCTAATAGTTTTATTTCCCTTACCTCTAATAGTTTTATTTCACTTACCTCTAATAGTTTTATTTCACTTACCTCTAATAGTTTTATTTCACTTACCTCTAGTTGTTTTATTTCACTTACCTCTAATAGTTTTATTTCCCTTACCTCTAATAGTTTTATTTCACTTACCTCTAATAGTTTTATTTCCCTTACCTCTAATAGTTTTATTTCACTTACCTCTAATAGTTTTATTTCACTTACCTCTAATAGTTTTATTTCCCTTACCTCTAATAGTTTTATTTCCCTTACCTCTAATAGTTTTATTTCACTTACCTCTAATAGTTTTATTTCACTTACCTCTAATAGTTTTATTTCACTTACCTCTAATAGTTTTATTTCACTTGCCTCTGGTTGTTTTATTTCACTTACCTCTAATAGTTTTATTTCACTTACCTCTAATAGTTTTATTTCACTTACCTCTAATAGTTTTATTTCACTTACCTCTAATAGTTTTATTTCACTTACCTCTAATAGTTTTATTTCACTTACCTCTAATAGTTTTATTTCACTTACCTCTAATAGTTTTATTTCACTTGCCTCTAATAGTTTTATTTCCCTTACCTCTAATAGTTTTATTTCACTTACCTCTAATAGTTTTATTTCACTTACCTCTAATAGTTTTATTTCACTTACCTCTAATAGTTTTATTTCCCTTACCTCTAGTTGTTTTATTTCCCTTACCTCTAATAGTTTTATTTCCCTTACCTCTAATAGTTTTATTTCACTTACCTCTAATAGTTTTATTTCCCTTACCTCTAATAGTTTTATTTCCCTTACCTCTAGTTGTTTTATTTCCCTTACCTCTAATAGTTTTATTTCCCTTACCTCTAATAGTTTTATTTCACTTACCTCTAATAGTTTTATTTCCCTTACCTCTAATAGTTTTATTTCCCTTACCTCTAATAGTTTTATTTCCCTTACCTCTAATAGTTTTATTTCACTTACCTCTAATAGTTTTATTTCACTTACCTCTAATAGTTTTATTTCCCTTACCTCTAATAGTTTTATTTCATTTACCTCTAGTTGTTTTATTTCCCTTACCTCTAATAGTTTTATTTCACTTACTTCTAATAGTTTTATTTCCCTTACCTCTAATAGTTTTATTTCCCTTACCTCTAATAGTTTTATTTCCCTTACCTCTAATAGTTTTATTTCACTTACCTCTAGTTGTTTTATTTCCCTTACCTCTAATAGTTTTATTTCACTTACCTCTAATAGTTTTATTTCCCTTACCTCTAATAGTTTTATTTCCCTTACCTCTAATAGTTTTATTTCACTTACCTCTAATAGTTTTATTTCCCTTACCTCTAATAGTTTTATTTCACTTGCCTCTAATAGTTTTATTTCCCTTACCTCTAATAGTTTTATTTCCCTTACCTCTAATAGTTTTATTTCCCTTACCTCTAATAGTTTTATTTCCCTTACCTCTAATAGTTTTATTTCACTTACCTCTAATAGTTTTATTTCATTTACCTCTAATAGTTTTATTTCACTTACCTCTAGTTGTTTTATTTCCCTTACCTCTAATAGTTTTATTTCACTTACCTCTAATAGTTTTATTTCCCTTACCTCTATTAGTTTTATTTCACTTACCTCTAATAGTTTTATTTCACTTACCTCTAATAGTTTTATTTCATTTACCTCTAATAGTTTTATTTCACTTACCTCTAATAGTTTTATTTCACTTACCTCTAATAGTTTTATTTCACTTACCTCTAGTTGTTTTACTTCACTTACCTCTCATAGTTTTATTTCACTTACCTCTAATAGTTTTATTTCACTTACCTCTAATAGTTTTATTTCATTTACCTCTAATAGTTTTATTTCACTTACCTCTAATAGTTTTATTTCCCTTACCTCTAATAGTTTTATTTCCCTTACCTTTAATAGTTTTATTTCACTTACCTCTAATAGTTTTATTTCACTTACCTCTAATAGTTTTATTTCCCTTACCTCTAATAGTTTTATTTCCCTTACCTCTATTAGTTTTATTTCCCTTACCTCTAATAGTTTTATTTCACTTACCTCTAATAGTTTTATTTCACTTACCTCTAATAGTTTTATTTCACTTACCTCTAATAGTTTTATTTCCCTTACCTCTAATAGTTTTATTTCACTTACCTCTAATAGTTTTATTTCCCTTACCTCTAATAGTTTTATTTCCCTTACCTCTAATAGTTTTATTTCCCTTACCTCTAATAGTTTTATTTCACTTACCTCTAATAGTTTTATTTCCCTTACCTCTAATAGTTTTATTTCCCTTACCTCTAATAGTTTTATTTCCCTTACCTCTAATAGTTTTATTTCACTTACCTCTAATAGTTTTATTTCACTTACCTCTGATAGTTTTATTTCCCTTACCTCTAATAGTTTTATTTCACTTACCTCTGATAGTTTTATTTCCCTTACCTCTAATAGTTTTATTTCCCTTACCTCTAATAGTTTTATTTCACTTACCTCTGATAGTTTTATTTCACTTACCTCTAATAGTTTTATTTCACTTACCTCTGATAGTTTTATTTCCCTTACCTCTAATAGTTTTATTTCCCTTACCTCTAATAGTTTTATTTCACTTACCTCTAATAGTTTTATTTCCCTTACCTCTAATAGTTTTATTTCCCTTACCTCTAATAGTTTTATTTCACTTACCTCTAATAGTTTTATTTCCCTTACCTCTAATAGTTTTATTTCACTTACCTCTAATAGTTTTATTTCCCTTACCTCTAATAGTTTTATTTCACTTACCTCTAATAGTTTTATTTCACTTACCTCTAATAGTTTTATTTCACTTACCTCTAATAGTTTTATTTCCCTTACCTCTAATAGTTTTATTTCACTTACCTCTAATAGTTTTATTTCCCTTACCTCTAATAGTTTTATTTCCCTTACCTCTAATAGTTTTATTTCACTTACCTCTAATGGTTTTATTTCCCTTACCTCTAGTTGTTTTATTTCCCTTACCTCTAATAGTTTTATTTCCCTTACCTCTAATAGTTTTATTTCACTTACCTCTAATAGTTTTATTTCATTTACCTCTAATAGTTTTATTTCACTTACCTCTAATAGTTTTATTTCACTTACCTCTAATAGTTTTATTTCACTTACCTCTAATAGTTTTATTTCACTTACCTCTAATAGTTTTATTTCACTTACCTCTAATAGTTTTATTTCCCTTACCTCTAATAGTTTTATTTCCCTTACCTCTAATAGTTTTATTTCCCTTACCTCTAATAGTTTTATTTCACTTACCTCTAATAGTTTTATTTCATTTACCTCTAATAGTTTTATTTCACTTCCCTCTAATAGTTTTATTTCACTTGCCTCTAATAGTTTTATTTCACTTACCTCTAATAGTTTTATTTCATTTACCTCTAATAGTTTTATTTCACTTCCCTCTAATAGTTTTATTTCACTTACCTCTAATAGTTTTATTTCACTTACCTCTAATAGTTTTATTTCCCTTACCTCTAATAGTTTTATTTCACTTACCTCTAATAGTTTTATTTCCCTTACCTCTAATAGTTTTATTTCACTTACCTCTAATAGTTTTATTTCCCTTACCTCTAATAGTTTTATTTCACTTCCCTCTAATAGTTTTATTTCACTTACCTCTAATAGTTTTATTTCACTTACCTCTAATAGTTTTATTTCCCTTACCTCTAATAGTTTTATTTCACTTACCTCTAATAGTTTTATTTCACTTACCTCTAATAGTTTTATTTCACTTACCTCTAGTTGTTTTATTTCACTTACCTCTAATAGTTTTATTTCACTTACCTCTAATAGTTTTATTTCACTTACCTCTAATAGTTTTATTTCACTTGCCTCTAATAGTTTTATTTCCCTTACCTCTAATAGTTTTATTTCACTTACCTCTAATAGTTTTATTTCACTTACCTCTAATAGTTTTATTTCACTTACCTCTAATAGTTTTATTTCACTTACCTCTAATAGTTTTATTTCCCTTACCTCTAATAGTTTTATTTCACTTACCTCTAATAGTTTTATTTCACTTACCTCTAATAGTTTTATTTCACTTACCTCTAATAGTTTTATTTCACTTACCTCTAATAGTTTTATTTCACTTACCTCTAATAGTTTTATTTCACTTACCTGTAATAGTTTTATTTCACTTACCTCTAATAGTTTTATTTCACTTACCTCTAATAGTTTTATTTCCCTTACCTCTAATAGTTTTATTTCCCTTACCTCTAATAGTTTTATTTCCCTTACCTCTAATAGTTTTATTTCCCTTACCTCTAATAGTTTTATTTCACTTACCTCTAATAGTTTTATTTCCCTTACCTCTAATAGTTTTATTTCACTTACCTCTAATAGTTTTATTTCCCTTACCTCTAATAGTTTCATTTCACTTACCTCTAATAGTTTTATTTCACTTACCTCTAATAGTTTTATTTCCCTTACCTCTAATAGTTTCATTTCACTTACCTCTAATAGTTTTATTTCACTTACCTCTAATGGTTTTATTTCACTTACCTCTAATAGTTTTATTTCCCTTACCTCTAATAGTTTTATTTCCCTTACCTCTAATAGTTTTATTTCACTTACCTCTATATGTTTTATTTCACTTACCTCTAGTTGTTTTATTTCACTTACCTCTAATAGTTTTATTTCACTTACCTCTAATAGTTTTATTTCACTTACCTCTAGTTGTTTTATTTCACTTACCTCTAGTTGAAACGTATCCATGTTGACAAATGTAGAAAAGGTATGAATGAGACTGGATATCTTCACAATACAAGAGATGTATTTGACCGGTTTCGATTATGTCTTCATCAGAAATACATACATAAGAGAAAAAAAACATAGCATATATATACTACATGGGAGCTGGTAAATCACCTGACGACTGTGACCTCGCACTCGTTATGCGCATAATTGCAGCTGCGACCTTGGATACTTTAAACCTGCCTGATGCGGTATTCATATTCTTTTCTGTCGCGATGTATGCAGCTTCCATGACCTTCCTTTTCTGTTTACTCAATCCCTCATGGATTACTTCGGCTTCCTTCCAGTTCGGTAGATGTCCAGCTTCATCTACATGAACTACCATGGCATTGGAAGTCCTGTGGTGACGGACGTCGGCTCGATGTTCGATGATCCTGGTGTTGAAGCCTCGTCCTGTTTCACCAAAATAGGCCTTATCGCAACCGCTGCAGGGTATGCGATATACTGCACTGTTGGGGTTGCTTTTCAACTGCTTCTTGTCTCGTATCATATCGTGTATCTTTTCCCCGGATGTGCTGGCGATTTTTACTGTTTTTCCAAAGTATTTGCTGATCGCCTGGGAAACGTTACATGGAGGCAGTATGAGGAAGTCAGAGGATGTCACTGGGGTTGATCTTGCAAGTATGTTCTCCGCTTTCTTTCTGAGGTTTAGCAGGAGACCTTTTGGGTACTTATGTTGCATAAAAGAATTAATTACATATGTAACCTCAGTCTCAAGAAACTCAGGGCTGCAGATCCTCAGTGCCCGGAGAAAGAAGCCAATTACAACCCCAGATTTTGTTTTGCTGCTGTGGGCGGAGGATTGAGTAAACAGAAAAGGAAGGTCATGGAAGCTGCATACATCGCGACAGAAAAGAATATGAATACCGCATCAGGCAGGTTTAAAGTATCCAAGGTCGCAGCTGCAATTATGCGCATAACGAGTGCGAGGTCACAGTCGTCAGGTGATTTACCAGCTCCCATGTAGTATATATATGCTATGTTTTTTCTCTTATGTATGTATTTCTGATGAAGACATAATCGAAACCGGTCAAATACATCTCTTGTATTGTGAAGATATCCAGTCTCATTCATACCTTTTCTACATTTGTCAACATGGATACGTTTCATCCTTCTCACGGTATGAGTGGCGAGTGGTCTGCCCCTCCCCGGGATTTCTTTACAAGACGCAAGATCCAGAGTGTCAAGAATCGACGTTGTTTCCTGATGGACTGCTTGGCTGAGCAAGTATTGCCACCTTCAGCTCCGAGCCAGTTAAAATCCGGCGAGCATCCGTTCCCTGATAGTGCTCGGGCCTTCCTTGTGGAGGCCATTAGGACCCTGCAACATCGACTCTACGAACTCCGGAACGAGCTCGAGGGCGAACACCTACCCCATGGGCTGGTCCTCCAACTACAACAGGAAGATCAAGTTCAACGAGCCAAACATAAGGAGAAATTACACCGCATATGTAGCACGAGTAGATGGTCGAAAGCTGGACGAAGTGATCTTATTAGAAACATGTCCTCCAAACGTCTCACCCGCACCGAAAAGGAAGCTCTCTCCCTTGGACTCAAGTTCAGCACCGGGAAGGACAGCAAAGACTTGATTGACTATGTTGTCTCGAACCACCGCTGGACCGATACTGACATCGACAAAGGGTTCATCCAAGGGATTACTGCTTGCTGTATGGCCGATTCGTCTTCGCGACCCCCGGCGATCCCTCGCAGATATGTCACCGCGTTGAAGGGCCTCCGCGACGACGAGACCATCGTCATCACCCAGGCTGACAAAGGTGGGGGTATTGTTGTTATGGACAGGACTGATTATATACACAAAATGAACATTTTACTTTCCGATGCTTCTGTTTACAGGAAAGTGACGAAGGGCGATGGAATGATGGAAGCTGCCAGATTCAAGAAGAAGGCGAGGGATCTACTCCTGCGGTCGGCTAAGGGGAAAGGCTTGCTTCACCTGCTGGAGGAGGCCCCCCGCAACCCGTCCATGAGAGGTCTCCCGAAGGTGCACAAGCCAGGTGTACCGATGAGACCCATCACTTCTGGCATTGGCAGCGCTCCCCATCGCCTGGCGAAGTGTTTGGCGAAACCCCTCTCCGCCGCCATGGGAGTCATCAGTGATTCCCACCTCAAGAACTCTGGGGACCTCATCAGACGTCTTCAGAGTTTTGTTTATAAAAATAAGAAGATGGCTAGTTTTGATGTTAAATCCCTTTTTACGAATGTACCCACAGATGGAGCAATCCGGGCAGTCGAGAGGGTAACAGGTTCCATGGCAGATGACGAACTTCCGCTGCCTAAGCACCACTTCATAAGCCTCGTGAAGTTGTGTGTGGACTCCGGATTCTTCGAGTTCGCAGGGGAAGAGTACCAGCAAATCAGCGGTCTTGCCATGGGCTCTCCTCTGAGCGCGGTCCTGGCCTGCCTCTTCATGGAGACATTAGAAAGGGACCACTACAAGGATATAATCGGCAGGCATTCGACGTGGCTCCGTTACGTAGATGATGTCCTCGTCATCGTCCCCAGAAGGTCGTGTTTACACCGTATGCTGACGCGACTAAACTCCGTCCACGAGAAAATCCAGTTCACCGTGGAGGAGGAAGTGGATCAGAATTTACCTTTCCTGGACACTCTGATTCATCGGGATGATGACGGCCTACGTTTCTCTGTATATAGAAAGCCTACGAATAAAGACGATTATATCCATTATTACTCCGCCCACAGCAGCAAAACAAAATCTGGGGTTGTAATTGGCTTCTTTCTCCGGGCACTGAGGATCTGCAGCCCTGAGTTTCTTGAGACTGAGGTTACATATGTAATTAATTCTTTTATGCAACATAAGTACCCAAAAGGTCTCCTGCTAAACCTCAGAAAGAAAGCGGAGAACATACTTGCAAGATCAACCCCAGTGACATCCTCTGACTTCCTCATACTGCCTCCATGTAACGTTTCCCAGGCGATCAGCAAATACTTTGGAAAAACAGTAAAAATCGCCAGCACATCCGGGGAAAAGATACACGATATGATACGAGACAAGAAGCAGTTGAAAAGCAACCCCAACAGTGCAGTATATCGCATACCCTGCAGCGGTTGCGATAAGGCCTATTTTGGTGAAACAGGACGAGGCTTCAACACCAGGATCATCGAACATCGAGCCGACGTCCGTCACCACAGGACTTCCAATGCCATGGTAGTTCATGTAGATGAAGCTGGACATCTACCGAACTGGAAGGAAGCCGAAGTAATCCATGAAGGATTGAGTAAACAGAAAAGGAAGGTCATGGAAGCTGCATACATCGCGACAGAAAAGAATATGAATACCGCATCAGGCAGGTTTAAAGTATCCAAGGTCGCAGCTGCAATTATGCGCATAACGAGTGCGAGGTCACAGTCGTCAGGTGATTTACCAGCTCCCATGTAGTATATATATGCTATGTTTTTTCTCTTATGTATGTATTTCTGATGAAGACATAATCGAAACCGGTCAAATACATCTCTTGTATTGTGAAGATATCCAGTCTCATTCATACCTTTTCTACAATTACCTCTAGTTGTTTTATTTCACTTACCTCTAATAGTTTTATTTCCCTTACCTCTAATAGTTTTATTTCACTTACCTCTAGTTGTTTTATTTCCCTTACCTCTAGTTGTTTTATTTCCCTTACCTCTAATAGTTTTATTTCACTTACCTCTAATAGTTTTATTTCGCTTACCTCTAATAGTTTTATTTCACTTACCTCTAATAGTTTTATTTCACTTACCTCTAGTTGTTTTATTTCCCTTACCTGTAATAGTTTTATTTCACTTACCTCTAATAGTTTTATTTCCCTTACCTCTAATAGTTTTATTTCACTTACCTCTAGTTGTTTTATTTCCCTTACCTCTAATAGTTTTATTTCACTTACCTCTAGTTGTTTTATTTCACTTACCTCTAATAGTTTTATTTCACTTACCTCTAATAGTTTTATTTCCCTTACCTCTAATAGTTTTATTTCACTTACCTCTAATAGTTTTATTTCCCTTACCTCTAATAGTTTTATTTCCCTTACCTCTAATAGTTTTATTTCACTTACCTCTAATAGCTTTATTTCACTTACCTCTAATAGTTTTATTTCCCTTACCTCTAATAGTTTTATTTCACTTACCTCTAATAGTTTTATTTCACTTACCTCTAATAGTTTTATTTCACTTACCTCTAGTTGTTTTATTTCACTTGCCTCTAATAGTTTTATTTCACTTACCTCTAATAGTTTTATTTCACTTACCTCTGATAGTTTTATTTCACTTACCTCTAATAGTTTTATTTCCCTTACCTCTAATAGTTTTATTTCACTTACCTCTAATAGTTTTATTTCCCTTACCTCTAATAGTTTTATTTCCCTTACCTCTAATAGTTTTATTTCACTTACCTCTAATAGTTTTATTTCACTTACCTCTAATAGTTTTATTTCACTTACCTCTAATAGTTTTATTTCACTTACCTCTAATAGTTTTATTTCCCTTACCTCTAATAGTTTTATTTCACTTACCTCTAATAGTTTTATTTCACTTACCTCTAATAGTTTTATTTCACTTACCTCTGATAGTTTTATTTCACTTACCTCTAATAGTTTTATTTCCCTTACCTCTAATAGTTTTATTTCCCTTACCTCTAATAGTTTTATTTCAC
>NC_091586.1:8647874-8660374 GCF_042767895.1 Penaeus vannamei
GTCAAACAAAGGCTCAGCTGATTCGATAGGAAGTTTGCCGATAAGGACTAATTTGCGATACCTTCGCGCCCAAATAGACGGTTTTGTTGTTGTTATGATTATTGATAGGAATGATTATTGTGGATTCTCTGACAATAATATATAACAATTGTAATTAGTTAATCGCTATTTGTGTGCCAACTCATTAAATATAGAGTAATGTATATGTAGATAAATATAGATATATATTTTTTTGTCTCCCCCCTCTCTCTCAAAATCCTTAATTTATTAATATTTGTGTATGTGTGTGTGTATATATATATGTATATATATATAATATTATATATATATTGTTATCAAAATTTTCATCGTTATCATTGATTGAGCCGCCTTCTGAGTGTGATCCGGTCCGTCCGGCGATTGGGATCGGTGTGGAGCGCCATTTCTGGCAAAGGATCGCCTCTGAACACGGTCGTGGTGTTGCTCCACTCGCTCGTGGCCATGTCGCTTATCCTGGTGGCGATCCTCATCCTTATTTATTTTCATATTATAATCATTTAAACTTTTACCATTTACTCTTTTTTCTAGGTTTCTGCGGCAGGCTGTTTTCCTTATTTTGTTTTTTGTTTTTCGACAGTTTGTCCTGCTCGGCGGCGGATTGTATCGGTGGAAATTGCAGAGGATCGAATTTGAATGTCGGAGGATGGCTGCCCTATCCAGCGGGGGTAGGGGCATAGGCATCCTTCTTTACCTTCTCACGGTAGACTGCGCGATGGTTCTTGTTCTTTTTCCCTGCGGCGGCATTTTACAGAATTTAATTGACCTCCTCGGCAAATTCCTTTACATTCTTTCCATCGCCATTCACGAAGAGGCACTGTGATGCCCTTTCAATGTGGACCTCCACATTGTGCTTTTCACCGAGTTCCGACAGGCGACTCCCTCCCTTCCCTATTACTAAAGGGATGAGGTTGGGGTCGTAGGGGATGCGCAGGCCCTAACGGGCTTTAATTTGGGATAGTGTTTTTGACTAAATATCATTTACAGCTATAATAAAAGCATTAATATCTATTTCTTTTCCTGTGACATAAAATCTTTATGGTCCTCCACTAACGTAAACATCGTAGTGGATACAGAAATTTCCGAACTATTAGTCGCTAAATCCTACAATGTCCCGTTGGTGTGTTGCTATTTATAAATGCCTTGTCACGCGTTGACGTTGACGCGGGCGTTTGTACTTCTCGCGCGCAACAACGCCGGCGATGAGTGCGGCGCGTGCGGAAATAAACGTATAGTAATATGCCTTTTTAAACCGCATCTAGTATTACAGGGAGAGAGAACAGACAAGTCGAAGGTGGGTGATAACAAACAGTTTATCTGCTGAATGAAAATCCTCTTTCTTAGGCACCCTTGTTTGTTATAAATAATTCGCACTATTACCCACCTCTTTCGCAGAGGTGGGTGATAACAAACCGTTTATCTGCTGAATGAAAGTCCTTTCTGAGGCAAAGTACGTTAAAGCTTTATAGTAATGTTGTTAATTTCTTCTTTATACAACAAGGTTTTATGAAACTATTGACACTGTATGTAAGCAAGATTTGTCATACAGGAATGATTACATATTTTTACATAATAAAATTTGAGAAAATACGATTATGGAATGACTCGGATAAGGTTAAAAATCATAAGCCTCTATCTAAATGCTCTTTTGAACAAAGGAGACCCGTAACCGATGTCGGAGGTACCATCTCAGAAAAAAAAACTGCAAGTCATCTCCTCCTATCATCGTGTATCTGTGTGTGGAAAGGAAGATGAATTGCGAGGAAAAAGAAGTAAAACTTGATGGAATTAGTTGGCAACCTATACAGATTCGTTTCTGAGAAATGTTTCCGACAATTTTTCGCCTTTCTTTCCGACAAATTATATGGGTTATTAGTATTTTCAAATACTTATCAAGAAATATTACTGTCTTATGGTTTTATAAAATCCTTGCGTTTTCTTCACAAGGGACCTCCAAGCTCGATACTCGTATGATTACACGCATCTCCAAATACATATCAAGTCTTGGAGATACATATTCAGTGACGTGTGAAGTCATGTTATACCTACATTTATGATCAAAATCACTACCTTTTTCTTGACTATCGCGTATAGCCGAGGGGGTGGGGCCAGGATAGGATCCACCAACAAGGTATGGCATGTTTGATAGGGGAAACAGACTGCGTGAACTAGCGAAACGAACAGGTGTGTAGAAGGATGTGCTACGAGGACCAGCAAAGAGACGTGTCATTCTCCCTATCTAGAACATGGGGATTTACCTTGGTCAAATGACTGAAAAGGTGCAATTTAAAGGTGAGATATTCATTAACCAAGCAATTCTTCACGAATGGAGTCGAGACGAGTACTTCTGTTTGTTTGTTTTTCGCCTAGTATGCTGGTGAGACCAATAGCTCGTGACGAGTCGCGGTATTCTCAGCCGTCTGTGTAAGGTCTTCCATCATCTGTATATTGGACAAAGCATCATCACTGTTTAGGAGGACATCTTTAAAGGAATAAGACATTAGTAGTATTAATGAACAAATTGACTTTTTGTATTATTATTACAGGAAAGACAAATGTATTAAATTGCACGAAACTTATTTTACTGATAATATACCTGTCTTCTGTTAAAGATGACAGCAATGCGAGAACGTTTTAATGGTTTTGCCCTATATTTTCATGACCTGAAAAACATATGCTCCACCCATATGTATATATACTTTCAGTCGTTCTTGTATTTGAGTAAAAAGTCACTTTTTTCTTTCTCTGAGTTATGTAAAAGGACGCTTTTCTCTCCCTTATTATGGTGTTATGCGACTTTTCTTTTCCAAACGAATGTTTTCTACTTGCCACTAATGGCAAAAGTACTAAAAATATTGCTTCGGTTGCCACTTTTTCTCTTTTGGTGTGTGATTTTAACCTTTCCTCTATAATTTACCTCCTTGACTCTATGTTGCTCGCCATATGCCCCTATACTGTCGTGTAAAAATCAGGAATGTCTTATGCAGTCGCATAGAAAGAAAAAGTAAGTGCCTTTGTTTGCAAGTAATATGATGATTATGGAAAATATATAGTTACTGATGACTTGGTTTAAAAAAAGAAATGGATATTCGCATGCCAACTGCTAAGACCTATTGCATCGAGAGTGCCATGTACACTTTCTACTCCTTTGGAGTAAATTTATCCTTGATTGATAATCCCGGTTTTAGGCGAATTTATCTGTGTCCAATAGACGTAAAATTATAAAAGTTCTATGACAAAAGAGCTTTTTTATCCTCAAACTGTATCATATCATATAAGAATCCTTTGCTTTGATAAAGAATCTGCTGCTAAAACGGCAAATAGTAATTTAACAATTAATTGGCCTTCTTCTTTTATACATTTTTTCTCTCTCTTTTATTTTGATGGTGAAAATGGTTTTTAGGGGCATTTAACGGTTTTCGTCGCTACGACAATTAGCGAGTAACTTGATGAAAATGTATGCATTACTTAAAAAATGGTGCATAAACGTGCGTAATACAGGTAAAATGATAAAATCTCTATGACAAGAAGGGCAAACGTGTTTTATCATTTTATCCTAAAACGTCTTCATTTAGATACAGAGCCTATGGCTAAAACGTAAAAAAGTGTGTTACAATTGCTTAAAACCTCTTTTATACATTTTTTTAAAAGATGAATTGTTCTAAGGAACCTTTTAACAGTTTTCATTGTTATGGCAATTAGTGAATTAATTAGTGAAACATTATATCTTAGCCGAGGATGTTTAGACATATCAGTGTTTCGTAATGTGACATGTATGAATATTAAGTTTATCAGAGAATATTGAAGAGGTCGAGCAGTAAGTTTTCTTCAATGTCGGTGTAAAAATAGTTGTTTCTCTTTGTACAGGGATATTTGATCAAAGGTAAGTATGCATTACTTTTTAAAAATGGTGTCTAGATGGGCGTTTCCCGATAAAGTAAATTACAGTAGGCCGACGGAGAGGTTATTTAGTTCGATCTTTAACCGCATATTTTTGGGCAGGTGAGAAAGACGATTGCGGGAGATCGAGAAGTAAAGTTTGGTTGAATTTATGCCCTCAAGCAAGTTTATGAAATAATTCGCACTTTTACAAATTTTCGCAAGCTTGCTTGTATATACAGTAGAACGAGCAGGTTTTGAAATGTATCGGTTGTGTGGCGGGATAATTATCTCGCAAATGTGACACATCGACATGTACAAATATGCGAGAAGGTGGTTGCCACATTTATATTTACGCATTAAATTCAAGTCGATTAAAACTCGATTCAAATTTTCTTACATTGCATTGTCGCCTGTTAAGATGTGCGTTTGTGTAAGGCTGAAAGCCATTATAAAGACATTGTCTGCAACAAGAGTTTTATGATCCTTTTCGCTGAATTGTATAGTTATTGTGAAGAATCATTAGCAATATAAAAACGGCTGCTATGACATGTTAAAAAATGATTGGAGGTCTCAAAGGCAGTAATTGCCAACGAAGATAAGTCATTTCTGCTATTCTTGTGAGGACTTCCTTTGTTATATTGCGCATATGTGATAAAAGTTATCATGTATGGTTTTTGAGAGTGATTTTTTTTTTTTATTTATTTTTTTATTTATTTTTTATTTTTTTTGCATGCGTAAATGGAGTGAGAATTGGACGAGATAGCAGCGCCGTCGTCATGGAAGTGGTTGCACTTTCATACTCGTTACCGGAATACAACCTCGCATTCATCGATGTCGCCCGACCCCACCCGGGAGAGGCGACGTTCGTGGCAACTTGGTAATCATCGCCATGAGCGATGAGGAAGATGTTAGTTTTTAGTTGACGCGGGGGATGGACATATGGCCCAAGTATGATTTAAGCATGTCTAGTTGTTTGTGCTAGTGTATATTTGAAGATGATAAAGGTATATTGAGTACATGGCGCAGTTTGTTTTGCTACAAGCTTAAACACGATGAATAGCTATGTGACCTAATTCACGCCGGAAATGACCCTCTTTCGACCTGAGAAGGAGGGGGGGGGGAAGGTAACACCTGTTATTGGATCAATACCTTGACCTCTGCCAGCAGCTGTGTACATGTTTGTTTGTTTGTCTCTTCATCTTCTTCCTCTTACATGTTGAGACATGAGGTATAGCCATTATCATTGCTTCTGGTGAGGGGGTATGTGGGGAAGCTGGAAGGGGTGAATCACCTGTAACACCTGCAGCTAGGTGCTTGTTTGTTTGTTTGTCTGCTTCTACTCTTCTTCCTGCAGGAAAGGGGGAGGGTGTGGAACCTGTGACACCTGCTCTCAGGTTGATAGTTTGGCCCATGTCAGCTGGGTGCATATTTGTTTGTTCTTCAGCCTTTCATTCTCAATATTATTATTATTGTTTTTGGAGAGGAGAGGGCATTTCTCGGGTGTGCGTATTCTCCCTCATTAGTCACAGTTATTGTTTTTCAGTAATCGATTATGATGATTACTTTCGGAAGTGATTAGGCTTGCTTCCTGTTATGACACGTTAAGGGGTAGCTATAGTGGTGAGCCAATATGTCCAGGGTGTGTTTGGGTGAAGGGGTGTGGGGTGGTGGAGATCCTGTGACATCTGGTCTTAGATAGTTTGACCTATGTCAGGTGGGGGTGAATAATTTTGTCCGTGGTGTTTTTGAGAAAGGTGGTGGTGGGGGTGGTGGAACCTGTGACACCTGCTCTTAAGATGATAGTTTGACCTGTGTCAACAGGATCCGTGTTTGTTTGTTGTTCTTCTTCATCATCTTCCTGTGACCTGCAGGAATGGAGGAGGAGGTGGAACCAGTGACACTTGCTCTCAGGTTGATAGTTTGACCTATGTAAGCAGAGTACATATTTCTTTTTTCTTCTGCCTTTCATTCTCAATATTATTATTATTGCTTTGGAGAGGAGAGGACATAATTCGGGTGACCGTATTCTCCCTCATTAGTCATGGTTATATATTTTCAGTAATTGATTACGGTAATTACTTCCGGAAGTCATTAGGGCACTTCCTGTTATGACACGTTAGGTACACAGGGCGGTACTTATGGAGGTGAGGCTATTCGGTCCATAGCGTGTTTGGGGTATGGGGATAATGCATGTTTGTTTGTTTGTCTACTTCTTCCTGTCTTCATCTTCTTCCTTTTCTTCTTCTTTTTCCTCTCCTCTTCTTATCATTATTGCTCTAGAGAGGAGGAGTGGGGTACCGAAATGTTGGCAGTTGGGTGCATGTTTGTTTATTGTACTTCTTCATCTTCTTTCTCTTCTTCTTCCTCTTTCTTGTATTCTCCTTATTATTATTATTATTGTTGTTGTTTTGGAGAGGAAAGGGAGGGGGGGCACCCTTCAGGTGTGCGTGTTCTCCATCATTAGTCACGGTTATTGATTTCCCGTATCGATTACGGTAATTACTTCCGGAAGTCATTAGGGCACTTCCTGTTATGACACGTTTGGTACATAGGGGGGACCCATGGGGGTGAGGCTAGTGTGTCCAAGGTGTTTTTGGGTGAGGGGTTGGGGTGGTGGAACCTGTGACACCTGCTCTTAGGATGATAGTTTGACCTGTGGCAACAGGATCCATGTTTGTTTGTTGTTCCTTTTCTTCCTCTTCTTCTTCTTCTTCCTCTTCTTCTTCCTCTTTCTCGTATTCTCATTATTATTATTATTGTTGTTGTTGTTTTGGAGAGGAAAGGGAGGGGGGGCACCCCTTCAGGTGTGCGTGTTCTCCATCATTAGTCAAGGTTACTGATTTCCCGTAATCGATTAAGGTAATTACTTCCGGAAGTCATTAGGGCACTTCCTGCTATGACACGTTAGGTACATAGGGGGGGACCCATGGGGGTGAGGCTAGTGTGTCCAAGGTGTTTTTGGGTGAGGGGTTGGGGTGGTGGAACCTGTGACACCTGCTCTTAGGATGATAGTTTGATCTGCGGCAACAGGATCCATGTTTGTTTGTTGTTCCTCTTCTTCTTCTTCCTCTCCTTCTTCCTCTTTCTCGTATTCTCATTATTATTATTGTTGTTTTGGAGAGGAAAGGGAGGGGGGGCACCCCGTCAGGTGTGCGTGTTCTCCATCATTAGTCAAGGTTACTGATTTCCCGTAATCGATTACGGTAATTACTTCCGGAAGTCATTAGGTCACTTCCTGTTATGACACGTTAGGTACATAGGGGGGGACCCTTGGGGATGAGGCTGCTGTGTCCATATTATCACTACTGTATATATATATGAATGTATATATGTATATATATATATGAATGTATATATGTATATGTATATATAAATGTTTATATATACATATATATATATGTATATATATATATATATATTTGTGTTTATTAATGCTATGAGGGTGTTTGCAATCTTGAGAATGATTACAAGCCTGTGTGCTTGTTTACATATCTGGAGCAGATCCATGTTAATTTTTTTATTGTTTGTATTGTAACGCCAAGATTGCGAGTGAATCCGGCAGCCGAAGCATTTCCCTGCCCGAGCCTGTTGACGTTGCGCATGGTGCAAGAGTTACGTTTTGGCAAAAGTGCATTGTGGGTATTAATGGAAAATAATAACAACGAATCGATCCGAGAAAGAGGAAAGACAGCGATAGACAGAGAAAGGGAGAATGTAATAGAGAAAGGTATGGAAGGGTGGGGGTGGGGGTGGAGGTGAAGGAGAGAGGAAAAAATGAAGGGGGGGATGAGGAAAAGGGGGAAAGGTAAGAGGAGGGGGATAAACTTCCTTTGAAGATATTTAATTAACGATCACTTTTCTTAAAATAAACTTTCGCAAATGAATAATAAAGAAGCTATTTAATTATCAAAATACTTTAAAATAGTATTAAGCGGAGGTGCGATTTACAGTCACTGAGGGAATACTGACCAAATTCTCCTCTGCGCATGCGCGGGGACTTTCATTCACGTACTATTCCTGTTATCTTATTTGTGACGTCACGGCCAGTATCATGATTTCACTGGCCAATAGTTTGGTGGTTAATTTAATAGCCAGTGGGGAAACGGCACAAGGAAACAGTCAATGATTGAACATTAGCTAATATAGAAGCTATGAAATTTATTTGAAAATGTTTCGCCATAGTCTCCGTGTGTGCAGGGTGTCGTATCAGACCATATAAAAGTCAAAATCATTTTGAAGACGAGGCTAGCTTGAAACTATTACGTGAACACAGAGTGCTGTCCTCTAAAGTGTCTTGCACTTCATGAGCAACAAGCCGTCGCTCCTGCTCACGCAAACCTCTCCGACGCTCACGCAAGCCACTTGGTATCGACGACCCGCAACCCGGCCCTCCGCTGCACAGGTATGGTGTTACGTTTATTTTCATGGAAGTGAATTTATATACACAATACCGCGTGCGTACGAACGCCACGTGGAAGCGCCCGGTGCCGAGTCTGACGCTCTTCTCTCCTGCCGTAAATACGCTGAGGATTCTTTGTTTTTCTTGTCTGGGGTTGGGAGGGGGGGGGGGCGGCAGCCAATATAGTAACTTAATCGGTTCTGTGATTTCAGCAGAGATCGAGAATTCCACACTGCACACGCATGATGCCAAGAGTGGCGCGATTCTAGTATGGAAAAGACATTCCAGCCATTCCCGATGGAATCGAGCAACAGAATCAACAAAAAATATAGAAATCAACGTCCTTTTCCAAAATTACCGGTTAATGCCTGGTGTGCAGTCGTAGGTGTCGCCTCGAGAACATGTGTTCTGTTGGCTTAGCGAGTGAAGTAATATGCTTGTGTTGAAATGAAGATTGTGTGAAAGGTGTCCCACGTGAGTAAGAACATCCGAGAAATTAAGACACGAAAAAATAGAAAATGTAACATGTGAACGATATTGTTTAAACTATTGGCGATGAATTAAGATCCCTCCCTCCAAAATATCTCGTTTTCTACCACTAGGATAAAGCCCCTTGGAACCACAGAAAACCATATTAACTTTTAAGGAATAACTAGGTTTTAAATATAGGATGGCATGGCATTGAATGCGAGGTCAACATGAAAGTACAGATACCACTTGATACATGATCTAACATACTTTATATTCTACCATTCAACAAAGATACTTTACATTTACTTATCAGATGCATAAGTCAGGGTTAGATTTACGTCGACTATAAGTTGGCGCCTTGACTATGTAGAATTTATTGTGCATTGCATTCATACAAGTATTTTGTTTGTTTTCATTCTTATTTAAAGCATTAAAATTTTTGTTTTGGAATACCTTTATTTAAAGGGGCCTCTAAGCTCCTTGCAGTTTAGGGTCTCCTCAAGCCTAAATCCGACCCTGGCACAAGTCGAGCGAACAAAAAGGATTCTCAGAACTGCCTCCTCTTTGCTGTTGTTGCTAGTGTTGCCAACTCCATGGTGCCACACTTCAACCTACCCTCGACCTTGGAAAACTCACAACTGATACAGTATTTCTATATGGAAATGGTTTTAAATGGTTTTAAAGTTATGCAAACCCCATGTCTTTGGGCCTGTCAATTCAGAGAAAATAAACAAACCTGAATTTTATCGGTATTGTATTTTAACCAATGAAAATGACATGCATTGCATACCTTCTGTACAAAGAACAGTTTAGCTGTGGGACCTAAAATCCAAATATTTGAAGTATAAAACTAAATAAACAAATTTTATGAAACATAACATGCTTGGAATTAGTAGAGTTGAAATACCATTAAGCTATACTAAATTCGGTCTCGTTCTTAAAGAATACACGGATCGCAAAGATTGCAAAGACGCAATTAGCAACAAATGCATAATCAGGATAGATTGATAAACCAGGTAACGCTAACAAGTCACAAACAAATTTTAGAATTCACACACCCAGATGCGAACACATTTTTAAGCTGGAGAGTTAAAACATTCAGAATTACCGACATGTACTTATATTTACTGACAAACACTCGACACCATCCACCATTTCCCATTTTGTATATACTATACCGATTATCTTAGTTTAAATGTAATTTTTTCAAAGTGAATATCTTTCCAGAACAAAAGGGTTTACTTTTACTAAGCCCAAACACTAAGATATGACATTTACGAGAATTACCTCGTCGTTTTATTGAAGTTCGATAGTTTCTTAATTTTCAAAACTTTTCTGCGAATACTGCTTCAGAACTGAACACTTATAATATAATAAGATTTGCTCTTTTAATGAGTGTAAACAATACGGAGCAAAGTGAGTCACGTATCAGTTTACTAAGCGCGTCATTGAGTTTCCAATTACGGAACGATTCGTAGTTTAAGGGCCGGTTGGCAACCCTAGTTGTAGCATAAAAAGTATAAAATCTGTTGCTGTATTTCATTTCACTTTTATCTCACGTTTTGTGTGTTTTGTAATCGTTTTGGATACACGCACCCCCCCCCCCCCTACACAGATGTATCCCAAGTGCTATTTTACGTTACAAGTTCATTTTTTTCTGTTTAAATCTCCTAATAGATAATGTATTAAGTTGTGACTTTTATTTATTTCATACAGCCATTCAGTCTTACAATTAAATTTTTTTTATTCAATTCTTCAGGGTGTAATATGTGTGAATCGGTTGTTTTCCAAATGACCAGGTGTCCTTGTAAATATTCCTTAATGCTTAGAACAAGCTAGAAGCCCAATGATTAATATCTCGACCTGATGCGTGGACTACTGATTCATAATAACAGACTAATAGTGAATGAAGTGTAACATTCGTTTCATATGTAATCTATTATTCAATTTCCATAATCATAAGATTTCTGTTTAGCATTAATTGTTGGTATTCATTTATAATCCTTATTCATGCCTAATTATAAGCCTTATCCATGCTTAATTATAAGCCTTCTCCATGCTTAATTATAAGCCTTCTCCATGCTTAATTATAAGCCTTCTCCATGCTTAATTATAAGCCTTATCCATGCTTAATTATAAGCCTCATCCATGCTTAATTATAAGCCTTATCCATGCTTAATTATAAGCCTTATCCATGCTTAATTATAAGCCTTATCCATGCTTAATTATAAGCCTTATCCATGCTTAATTATAAGCCTTATCCATGCTTAATCATAAGCCTTATCCATGCTTAATTATAAGCCTTATCCATGCTTAATCATAAGCCTTATCCATACTTAATTATAAGCCTTGTCCATGCTTAATTATAAGCCTTATCCATGCTTAATTATAAGCCTTATCCATGCTTAATTATAAGCGTTATCCATGCTTAATTATAAGCCTTATCCATGCTTAATTATAAGCCTTATCCATGCTTAATTATAAGCCTTATCCATGCTTAATTATAAGCCTTATCCATGCTTAATTATAAGCCTTATCCATGCTTAATTATAGGTGGACAAAAAGAATAAATTAAATTCCTTACATTTAATTATTATTTCAATAGTTAATATACAAAACCTTCACCGCATATGCCTACGCGATCTCCGAGAAATCGCCCTAATCCTAATCCAACCCTAACCAAGAAAAATAATCAAGAACAGAACTACCAAACCTAAAGCCCAGTGGTGGTCGAGTGACGGCGGTCCAGCAAGTCCTCCCCACTCCTCCGCTTCCTCACCACGATCCACTCACGCGCATGCGCGGAGTTAGGGCAAGGTCGGTGCGCCAACGCGGGAACCTGAACCACCTAATTCAGGGGTAAACCCCCTCGCAAGCTACCTGGGTTTGTAGCACCTTATAAGTAAGCCTACTTGTGCCTCGTAATCATCATATGAAGATCAAACTGCATCTTGAATGACTGACTACAACTTTCTATAACAATCACCTTTTTTCCAATCTATGAAAATGAATATCAGTGGTGAGAGAAATATTTTAACAATGCAATGTCTGAATGCAATTGCAAGGTTTATTTATCCAAGTAAATTTTACATCGAACTGCAAATCCTTAGGTAATATCTGTAATACTGTCTTCTATGTCATATGCGTAGGGACATGAAGGGTGAATGTTGAATAGATATCTTTTGGATGATTTTGTTGCTTATTTACAGATATGAGTGCATGACTTACACCAAACGCTATCCTACACAACATGCAACAGTTATGTGTGAAGAGCAACATTGCACAGAAATGTTTCAAAATACCACAGATTTTTCAGCAATAAAAAGACATAACTCAGCTCCCACCCTTTATATTTGTAAAACCTATTCCCACACGCCCAGAAATACGAGACCAGGATCTTCATAGCAACAGCAGAGGGCAGAACCATCACTATATATCACAGACCAGGAACATCACAAGAATTGATAGAAATTTAGACAGTACTTAAGATTCCAAACAAATCATATTTGAAACAGATAATCTTGAAGAAATGTGTACAGAAAATAGAGGTACGAACTTTCTTTGATATGATGCTAGTCTTAGTTTTCAATTTTGGGAACATTGGGAGGCATAAAGTGATTAATAATGTGAATAAGTTTTAACGCCTTGTCTTCAATCATGTAGGTACGTCTGGGATGAAGGGAAGGAAAAGGTGGTCTTCAGAAGCTTCTGA
>NC_091586.1:8675374-8680374 GCF_042767895.1 Penaeus vannamei
GTAAGAATGTAGAGATAATGATAAGAACGACAGTGATAATGATGATAATGATAATGATAATGTTGATGATAGTAAAAATAAGAAAATAGTAATGATGATAACAATTATGATAATATTAATGATAGTAATAATAAAAAATGATAGCAATGATGATAATAATAATAATGATCATAATGATAATGATGTCAGATATAATAATGATGATAACAAAAATTTTAATACTAATGATGGTAATAATAATAATAACAACAATTATGACATTAGTAATAATAACAATAATGATGATAATAGTAATAATAACAATAATGATGATAGTAATAATAACAGTAATAAGGATAATGATAATGATATTTATAATGATATTAGTGATAATAATAATGATAATGATAATATTTTTTTATTAATGATAATAATTATGATGATGATTATGATGTTGATAATAATGATAATGGTAATAGTAATAATGATGATGATGATGATGATAATAATAATAATAATAATAATAATAATAATAATAATAATAATAATAATAACAAAAATAATAATAACAATAGAAATAACAATGACGATGCTTATAATGATGATGGTAATGATGATAAAATAATCATAATGATGATAACGATAATAATAACAATAATAAGGATAATTATGATAATGATAAAATGAATTAGATAACCAAGAATAACAGTAATCAAAATGATGATGATGATGATAATAATAACAATAATGACAATAATAATAAGAATGATGATGATAATAATGATAATGATAATAATAATAATAACGATAATAATAATAATAATAATAATAATAATAATAATAATAATAATAATAATAATGATAATAATAATAATAATGATAATAATAATAATGATAATAATAATAATTATTATTATTGTTGATATCATAACAATAATAATAATGATAATAATGGAAATTGGAATAATTATTATTATTATTATCATTAGTATTATCTTTATCATTATTAGGCCTATCATCATTACCATCATCATTATTAATATAACTAGTATTACTGTTATTATTGTCATTATCATAATTATTATCATTATTATCAGTATACTTATTACAATTACTAATTGTTATTATTATCAATGTTATTATTATTATTGTTATTAGCAGTATTGCTGATTTTACCGTTATTATCATTATCATGCTTATTATTATATGATTATGAATATGCTTATGGTTATGGTGAGTATTTTTATCATTATCATTATCATTACCATTAACATCATTATTATTATCATTATCATTATTACCTTTGCTAAGGAGGTTATGTTTTCGGCGCGTTGGTTAGAAGGATAACTTACAAAGTTATGAACAGAATATCATTGTTATTGTTTTTCATATCACTATTATTATCATTACCATTATCAACATTACTGCCATTAACATTATCTTTCTCATTATTATTCTTTAATTGTTATTGTCATTTTCATCATCATTATTATTATCAGTGTCTTTATTATTATCATCATTATTATTTTCGTTATCATTATTACTATTACTATTACTATCATTAACGCTATCATTATTATAATTAACATTACCATCATTATCATTATCAATATTGTAATTGCGATTATACATATATATACATAATGAGAATAATGAAATAGTAATGGTAGTAATAATGATAATTTAAGCTTTATCTGCAGCGCCAAATACGGATTTCAAGTCACGTGGGCAGAGCATCGCCGTTGTCCGTTGAAAGAAAAAGTATCGTACAATAGGAATTAGCCATTTTTTTTTTCTTTTTATATGGTTTTAGACTAATGTTGTCTATATCCCCTAAACAAAGGCAAAAGTCTCGCACATAGAGCTTGGTGCGGGACAAGGATAATAATGATGATAAAAATACTATGCCTCTATTCATATTTTGCTATTTATTAAACATGTCGACTATTCCTGTTATATTTTGTTAGTAGATATCGAGTGGAACCCTCTTGATGCCCTGATGTGTCTGAAGCTCTAGGATAAAAAGAAAAAAGAAAAACATACTATTTTTTTCTATTACTATAGTTATAATGACGACAGTAATAACAACAACAACAACAATAATAATAATAATAATAATAATAATAATAATAATAATAATAATAATAATTGTAATAGTAATAATGTTAAAAATTATTATCATCATATAATTACACTCCTTAATATTATTATTACCATTATTATTATTATTATTATTATTATTATTATCACTATCACTATCATTATTATCATATATCATTAATACCATCTATATAAGAAAAAACGCAATATTTTAGTATTAGTGGAACTTTATTCGAAGGATCACTTGTATATATCAGAATGTATAAAAAGTTCTATGTATTTTTCTGGCCAGACATGCCAAAATAGCGGAAAAACTGCCAGATTATATTGTGACTGGAAAGCGGAAATCCATACGTAACTGCAGACTGCGGATTTAGAGTCTAGAGGTAACCCTAACGGAATTTGTACACATAATAAGTACAGAATTTCGTCCTGTGTGGAACCTGCAAAGCTCACACGTCAACACACTCACTGTTATCAACGTGTAGGCTTATGAACATCTGATACTGTGATTTGAGTAAACTGTAATGAGGTTAAGGAATTGCAGGAGAGTTAATATATCACGAAATACGTCCCTAGTAACTGTATTCCTCTGTCAAACACATTATAGACTAGGAAAGTTCAGTTATAGACCGCTGAATATGTACTGATTAACATTACTGCACTGTTTTCATGGTAGGCCAGACTCCAGAGGCTCTCGGCAGCTATAACAGACGTGCAATAATTGTCGCAAAGAAAAGCAATTTGGCCATTTGTGCCAAAGGCGGTAGCATGCATCCGATGGTGTAATAATTTTCTTGAGGGTGTGACATTTCGGTATGTAAAAAAAAAATGTGGATATGTATTGCCATTCGTATGAATTTCCCAATTCATACATCTGCCCATTGTTACAGAAACACATAGTATATTTAGTATTCATGTAAATTGTTGCCTTTTATTGAAAAATAATCATGAACAGTCTCTTACGAGTTTAAAGATAAAAGTAAATTACTATTAAAAATCAAACCAACAATTATTTATCTTCCAGTTCTCAATACTGCCTTTCATGTCAGTTGTATTACGTTTTTTAACTCGAATCTAAAAAGAACCGTTATACCTCTCTGTATAAACATATACCAGTTTTACATACGTTTCACTACGAAATGTATTTTAAATTCTCAGATGGCCTAATGATGAGTTACAAAAAAATAAGTTTTTAGTTTTTGGCGGTTTATTGCACATCCTTCTTAACGAGCTGAATGGATAGGTTAACACGCCTGTGTGGGCGGAGCTTAAATTTCAAATCGCTGGAAATGGAGCATCAAAATGTTTCAGCAACTTGTCAATGAGGACAAGGGCGAATAATGATGATAATGATAGAAGAATGATTATGATAATAATAATGTTAATAACTACAATGATTATTATGTTAATAACTACAATGATTATTATGTTAATAACACTACAATGATGGTGTTAATAACTACAATAATAATAATAAATACAATAATAATGTTAACAGATGCAATAATAATAACAATAACTACAATGATAATAATGACAATAACAATGATAAAGACAATGACGATAATCATTATGTTAACAATGATATCAATAATAACTATGCGTCTCTTAACTTTATCATGACAATATCTATCTATCTATCTATCTATCTATCTATCTATCTATATCTCTATCTCTATTTGTATCTATCTATCTATCTATCTATCTATCTATCAATCTATCAATCTATATATGTACATATATATATAATATATATATATATATATATATATATATATATATATATATATATATATATATATATACACACACATAAACATATATGCAATATGTATCAATATACATTTCTTTTTCTCTGTTTCAGATCACGGGAACAACTGGGAAGCATCGGTGGATTTTCTTCGGGTGAGAAACGATAAATCAATAAAAAAATAAGAATAAATAGTAAAGAAGAGGAAGAGGATGAAGAAGAAAAGACTGGAATAAACATGATTTGAATAATGAATAACAAAATACACAGATATACACATAAAAACAGACGCAGAAGTATACAGATGCATACACAAACAAACGTTCATATCTCTCTCTCTCTCTCTCTCTCTCTCTCTCTCTCTCTCTCTCTCTCTCTCTCTCTCTCTCTCTCTCTCTCTCTCTCTCTCTCTCTCTCTCTCTCTCTCTCTCTCTCTCCCTCCCTCTCTCCGTATGTATGTATGTATGTATGTATGCATTTATGTGTTTATGTAGGCGAACGTGCATACACACACAAACATATGCAAACAAACACACAAAAACATATGTGTGTGTTTGTCAGTTTGTGTGTTTGTATGTTTGAGGCCCATCTTGCTCTCCTCTCTCTTGTGTCCCTTATTCGCGTGACAGACTGAAACCCTCGTTAAGATAAGCATTTCTGCCGTGATTACTTGAGGTCCGGGAAGTTATGTGAATACCTTTCTTTACTCGGTCTTCTATCTTTCTGCAGGCGCTTCCATTTTCCTTGACGTTTTCTAATTTTTCTCAGTCCTCTTGCCTTACCCCACTTTCTCTCTTCATACGTTGTCTCCTTTTCCCTTGTTCTATTTATGTTTTTTTTTTCTCGTGTTATTGTCATTTTCCACAGGAGTCTGTTCATCCGTTTTCCCCTTTCTTCCCTCTCTTTCGCCTTCTCTCCCTTTTTTTCTCATCCTTTGCTATCTCTTCTCCCAGTTTCGTTTCCTTGCCTTCTCCCTTTCGTCTTTCCCCTTTTCCTTTTCCCGTCTTACTTCGTTTCCTGTCTCCTTCTTTCTCCTTTCTTGATTCTCTCTAAATCCTTTTTCTCTCTTTTCTCTCACCTCCTTCCCCTCCTTTATCCCCTTTGCCTCCCCTCCCTATCCCCCTCTCCCTTCGATTATTTCCCTCCCCCATTCCCTCCTCCTCGCTTC
>NC_091586.1:8687874-8690374 GCF_042767895.1 Penaeus vannamei
AGTAAATTTTAAAAATCCCTCATACTTTCAAGGAGAAAAGCTGAAATCCTAACCCTCTAATAACCATTACCTTTAACCTTGACTTGCATCATCATCAACTCCTAGGAAGAGGTTCCCAAACAGTGGGTTGCAATCCTAGCAGAGGGGGGTCATGAAGCCTTAGGAGAAAATTATTGTAGGCCAATTTACTAGGTGTTCCTCAGTGTTCATATTACGAACATACAATAGAGTCATGTCCCTAAGGAATACTGTGTTACAATTAGGTAAACAGAGATTGTACACATTTCTTAAATGTATTTCTACCATCTCCCTTAACCTAAAAAGTATTACATTTGGACAATAAACATGGGGAGAAAGAAGAATATTAGTTAAGCTTAATGTTGAATCAGTTGTATGGATAATACTTTGTTCTGAAAAAATTACTATTGCACATCAGTAATTACTCTCACGAATTAATCTGTCACCGACAACAGTAAAACTTCTAAGTCAGAAGTTTGGTAAACCCAGCATATCCTTCGGGATATGAAATCATTATTCACATACAAACAGCCTCTTCTCCATGGAAAAAACAGGCAGAATGTTAAAGCACCCACAAAGGGTTTACAGCAAGAAATTACAGACCACTTCACAGATTAATATTCATCTCTTCAACATCACCATCTCAACATGAAATCACAGTAATTTTTTCCACAACCTATATCATTTATGATATGCTCATTATCTTGTTTTCTTTAGACTTACAATGAGTAAATTACAACATGTATAAAAAGCATCTTGTGATGTCTTATCATTGAGGATTTTGATAAGGTGATTCCTTACTCAATTTTCTGTTTTCTAACCTCAAGGAAATGAGATTGCACTAGGCCTTGGAACAGGACCAGAAATCACCATTCTACTTTCCCAAACATTGCAAAAATGTTTAGAAAATATTTTAGAGAACAACTGAGAAATGCAGACAAAATTAATATAAAGCCTCCATGTCAAACTTATTTAACAATTCACTAAGCACAATAACCTGCAACAAAGGGAAAGCACTACTGAGTACAAGAATACATGTAGGTCATCTACTGTAGTCACACACTGGACTTCAAGTACTGCAAAGTCACTATGAATTCTTCAAATTTCAGCAGTCAACAAGAGAAGCAAAAAAAAAAGGTTTTGTTTTTCATGGTATGCAAGTGAGACAATATTAAAGGCTTGATGCAGACAAAAATAAGGCACATACTTCAAGGCCTCGGCTAGTGCACAAAACTTTGTCTTAAAAACATAATAAGTAAATAAATAAATAAAAAATAAATAAACAAAAATTCTTGTGAGAAAGGAATGAAGTAAAAAAAAAATCTGTGCTGAATATGAGCAAGTGAAAGTTATTCCTCTGTGTATACCTGAACAAGAAATAATAAATCACACTGGCACAAGCACCACCATTGTACATTACACAGAAAACAACTAAATTTCAAAAAATAAAAATGATAGAATGACTTATGTAATCCTTCCACAAATGGACTGTGGACCTTAGAACTCATGTAAAAGTTTCCTCTAATATTCAAATGAAAGGTACTTTATTCTTTTAACATACTACCTATGGTTCATGGACAACAAATCTGCAAATAGTTGCAACAGATTAGAAACTTTGAAAGCAATCATTGTACCTGGTTAATGAGCAGTGGAAAAACAAATACCAATTTCTTGATATGTCACTATAAAATCACTGTATGAATGTTTTTTTTAACCACTAACCTACTGGTGCTGGGTAAACACACTAACTACTGTTTTTTTCTTTTGCGAATTTTGTTTGCACATAGATGGTTCCACAAATATTCAGCCACCAAAAAGCCAATTTATAAGCTTGGGTTTTTAGAATATTTTTTTCCCTACTGCTATTGATATTGATGTTGTTATTATTGTTATTGTTATTGTGATAAGTATAATGCTATTAATAGTACTAACAGTAATAAATAATATGGAAACCATCATGTGTAAAAACAATCACTAATCAAAAAGATGCAGTGGATATGGCATGTTTTCTTGCTATCCTGTCAATAAGACATCCTTAAACTTATCATTGTAACTTTGCAGTTCAAGGGAATTATGAAAAATCTCCAGCCCATTTTGGTTTCTGCCCTATAATGACTTACTTCTTTTATTCTCATTATTTTCTTGAGGCACTAAAAAGTCACAGAATAAAATGACACTAGAGGTAGTCTATGTTCTGGTAATATGGACTAATGCTTAGCAAATGATGCTCCAATGAGTTTGGGATACAAGCTTAATTCATTACTGCAATAAATTCACTGCAGTAACAGTAGAGCCATATAGTAAAAGAAAAGAAAAGAAAATAGAAGGTATAAAGCAATGTAACTGAAAATTAATCACACAGGGGATTACACTCTGAAATAGGATATTAAAAATGGAGTGTAAATTGTACAAGAGAGACCAAACCACACATCAAAAAGGTGTGATAAGGACATCCTCCTTCACAAATCAACGACATTTGTGC
>NC_091586.1:8702874-8717874 GCF_042767895.1 Penaeus vannamei
ACTTCTTGTAACGCGAGAGGTACTGCCGTGCAGTACTACTTAACAAAATTGTGAGTACTTAAATACATCCGCAAGGGATAAAATATATAATACACCATGTTAGTAAGTAATCGACGTACTTATACTAAGTCGAAGCTCGCTTGTGTTGACTACTTGCCCATCTGCATACACAATATATTTCGCTTGACCCGATCGGAGTTCCCCTTTCTTTCTTTCCCCGGAAAACTTAAACCAAATACCTTAGCATTCAATCTCCTTTCATATCTTTAGTCTGGCCACATTCAGCTTCGCATATGAAAGCGACAACTACCCTACGGTATGTATGCTACCTATTACATGTGTTACTTGCCTAACGGCAGAGTATCGACCTCTATGCAGAGAGAGTCGGACCAAGTTTGCCGATTCGTTGGAACAACTGATACCTCGGAGCCAAATTCCGCTGAAGGCCCGTATACCCCAGAGACTGGAACCGTCCTTAGACACCCAGGATGAACTGTCGACTGCTCATTGCTTATATGCAAGTAGTGCAGGAACCGCTGCACCGTAAGTCCCCGCCGAGGATCGCACCACGACTTTCCCGAAGATGGAAAGAGGCTAACCTCAAATCCGGAGCTATCAACGACCGCCTAGCTAAACCATTGACAGTCCTATGGGCTTGGCGCGTAAAAAAACTCAATATTAACACTTAACAAACTTTCATTATGATTATCTACTAAACATCCTCATCAGCCGCGAAAAAATGCGCAAGATTTGGGTTAAAACGCTTCCCACCGGGCTCTCCTAGTTCTGAGAGTACCTGGCTAAAATAATGGCGATAATCCCAGACTTGAGTGAGGTCCTGATGTCAAAGAACAATAGTTTTGGAAAACACTTCGAGTTAGATGCCACGAATTCACATACATTCTAACGATATGTTCTACTGGGTTACTCTCATTTTATCATAGTGAGTCTGCATTCCAATACCAGTAACGTGATGTCTGATTGTTTCAACAATCCTTCACATTAACTTATTCTTATGTTAAAATAACTGAACGAATCACTTTACAATGTAGTCTCGTTAGTTACTAATATTCTGTTTTTATCAAGGCGAAGATCCACTAGTGAGTTAGTGGTCACTGACTGAATGCAAGAACGTTTTGCACTTAAAATAATTTTTATTATTGTCCTGTCAATAAACAAGTAATTATCGCCATCAACCCATCAATTAACACCTAGGTGTCAGTCGTGGAATAATTATCATTAACTTAACATTTACCACTAACCTGACACTTATCAAATAATCATCATAAGCAATCCACCGAGTGCACCTTCGCCTCGATAATAAAAAGTATAACTATTCCCCTTTTCTTTACATATACCTACTGCATCTCCGTTGTGAGAAGCAAGGTGAGGTGATGCGCTCACGCTGCGCCCGGATTCCAAATGAACAGATATTCCCTAGCGTGACCTCGGGACAACGAAGGTTGTCATCATCCACCAAACGGTGTGGGTCTTTATTTTATTGCAAACTATAATACTGACAGTAACAGCGGCAGTAGTACCACTGTTAAATATTACTATTAATTTCAAGATAGAATAACATACTAATTTACAGTCTACTTTCCATACAAATGGAACCCCATTGGCCACTGATCATCGTCCAGCAGCTGCCATCGCGCTGGATGTGATGAAGCAGATGGTCGCGCGGGTGACATTTGTATGCCGCGCGGCGACACCTCTGGGTGACCGCCAATCGGCAGGGAGTCCAACCCCGCGTATCATATTTTTAAATAAAGCATTATTAAATTATTTTATAATATATATATATATATATATATATATATATATATATATATATATATATATATATACACACACACACATACATAATACCTATATATATATATATATATATATATATATATATATATATATATATATATGTATATATATATATTTGTATATACACATACATACCTATATATATATATATATATATATATATATATATATATATATATATATATATATATATATATATATATATATATATACACACACACACACATATATACACATACATACATACCTATAATATATATAGATAGATAGATAGATAGATAGATACACACATTATACATATATGTATAAACATATGTGTGTGTGTGTGTGTGTGTGCGTGTGTTCGCGTACGTGCATATAACAATTAAATCTTGTATTTCTTCAGGAAATAAGATCCTGATTTCAATTCTGGCTTAAAAAATTCCAAAAATAAACAGAACTGACACCAGAAATATTTCACCTATTATCACTCATCGGTACAAAGTTCCTATTACAATTAATGTGCATCAGCAATGTCTTCAGCATCCTTATCTTTATCTTTAGACAATCTTTTACTGTTGGCTTTGCTGTTACAAGCAGTAGTACTATGATTGTTATGAATGAAGATAATGTATACTTTAAAAATACTTCTGTTCCTCTGTAAACTAAAAATACTTCTCAGTGTATTTTAATAAAAATATTTCTGTTCCTCCAGTTTTAAAAGAAAAATATGTATTGGATATTATAGCTTAAAGCTAATCAAACTGTCTTTATCCTAACTGTGAGCCTATGTTTATCTATTTTGAACCTTAACTAATTTACTACCTTACTGAATTTTCCCGGCTCACCCCTTAACTAAAAAGGCATTTCGTCTATATTATACCATCCATTCTGTATAACCATATATATTTTCAGGAAATACATAAAAAATTATTGTCAAGACACTGGTAACACAAGAAATTACCAATGATAACATAGTAATCTATAATATAATTGTTTTATTTCATAACCATAAGCATCTACATGCAATAAATAATTCATGTAGTCTAATTTACATCAGAATAATTATTTTCCAAAATTGTAAAAAGGCAACTTACTCTGACTTCCACAACTTCAAATAAGTTTGTTTCTTTTTATGAGCCTCCTTCTCTGTTATCAATTGGCTCCTTTTATATGCACAGTATGAAGGAGTAAATTAATCAATTTAATGCACAAAATCAACCAAAATTTATAATAATTTCTGTATGACAAATAAAGTAAATCTAGTTGCTTCATTGCTAGTGATAATACTAGATGTGACAATTGTTTACAATAAAGTTAGAAAAGGAAACAGTTACTCAAATAAATTGCTATCTTAAAGTCTAACTAATATTATGCAGTCAATGAAACAAAAATAATCTTAAAATACATTAAAATAAAAGAACATCATATATGTAAACACAAAATAGTACAGCATAATCTTAGTAAATGATAACCATGATCAACACGAAAAAATCACCACATCTATTACTTCAACACTCTTTACTTGTGGCTTTACCACGGTCAACTGGAAATAGACAAATTTAATACTAACAGCAGCTGCTCTGACCTTCTCTGGAACTTATAAAGATTAGAGAGTTATGATTTTGTTTTGTCTGACCTACATTTGTACAAACAAAGCCACCTTCGGTGTGAAAAAATGCTGGATTTTCAATATGCCAATATATGACAATTAATCAAATTTCTACTTCAGGACATTTCATTACATGTATGGTGCCTCACACTCTTGTGCTAAATGGTTTCCATTTTTAAACTATGACCAGTGCTATAAAAGTGCAATTTAGGCAAGAAAATTGTGGGAGTGTGGCCCCTGAGGGGTGGAACATGCCAGACCTTGAGGGGAGAAGTCCCACCCCCCATGATACCTCTGTGTGTCAGTGCATTGCAAACATAAAGAGATACTATTTCTTGTGATACAGTTTTCCAAGACAAAACAATTTCTTAGGGGCAGGGAACATTACTTGTAAATCTGTTTGATTTCTGTTTAATGTAGAAAATATGAAATGAAAATATATAACACATATTCCTCCTATATAATTGAATGGCAATGTGAACAGAGGACACTGTAATCATTGCACAAAAAAGGACAAACAAGCATGTATACTGTAAGTTATTACTTGAATTGTTTCCTTGTTCAACAGATTTTCTGGATGGATTGATGATATACATGTTGTTTTACAATCAATACAGCCTTCTGTAGCAGTATCTCTTCCTGCCAAGTTTATAAAAGTACTGATACACTTGAATTATTTACCCCCAAACTGTGAGAAAATATGTGAATGGACACTGGCCTCACTTTTTGAATGGTCTGTGCTAGTTTCTGCTGATTGTTGCCAGTAAATTAATCAAACATATTGGTATTGTTTTTGGCAAGAGTTGGCTCTAATTCTAAGCAAAGGAACATTCATTAAATCTCTAATGCATATCAGTATAATACCTTTAACTTTTGAGTAGGCATAATAATAGTTTTTACATGTATAATGATTATATACTAAATAGCTTTGCTATTTTCAAGTTGTAACTGAAATCCTATTAATTCACCGATCTATTGTTTATGTGTACTGTTTATCTTGAAATTATGATAATACCCTCTATCCTGTCACATGGTGGATGTGTGGTAGCTGCATCAATCTCTGAGCATGCTGTATGTAAATATATATAACCATGAATAAATATTTTACATCTTTTCCAGACCCAGATCCTCACCCTATCGCTGTTTCCCTAATGGAGGCTCCACCATGGACTCTTTCTCCTTGAGATTTTTGTCGCATTTACTTGTATACATTTATTGATATTGTGTGGTGAATTTTAAAAAATTGAGATTTTTTTTTTCTCTCCCATACCTCATAACTCTTTTATTATCATGTTGCAAAGGTAATACCATAGAAGAAAAGTTTCTTATTTACATTCATTCTGTCCAATACATGTAAAATTTTCCTTCTAATAGAAAACTGTGTGGAACTGAAACTATTCCACTGGAACTATATCACAGGATTTTCTTCTGTAGTGCCTCCCTTCCCCTAACAAAAAATATTTCCAGCTGGTCCTCCAAACTTGTAGTCTGGGGAAGGAGGAAACCTGACACGGAAACAAATATTATGCGACGGAAAAGAACATTCGACTCATTTTAATTACACTGAAATACGGAACAAACATATATCCTACCAATCAAAGTAATCGAACTTAAAAAAAGAAGAAAAACAATAATACATGCAAACTACAAAAGTTTACCTATTTCAATCTTTGTTTCGGATGGAAAATCCTTCTTCAAATCAGCGCCATTTCTCCTAAATTGACAGCATCAGACATATCCCAAACGGACTCTGACGTTGAAGATCATTATAGCTATCGTTCTACATTCACAGATACCGGCTACTTTTGTAACATCAGAGATAATTTAGATAAGAACAGATAATTACGAAGAACAACCATTTATCAGCTGATTCTTGTTTACGTTGTCACAGCTGGAATCTGGAAAATATCTCCCTCTAATCTCTAAAGAAAGTCTGTATATATGGATAAAGCATTAAAAATTCACATATAGAAGAATATGGATATCAAATTTTTAAGACCGAAAAATATTTTTGAATAAAAATCTTAATCAAAATCAATTCTAATCCATGGAAGATGAGAGTTGGAAAATATATCCCTAGCAACCGGCCGCTTGAGACGTTGTCATATCATAAATGGAAACAAGAAAAATGCAAGGTAATTTAGATAAGTTTGGGGAGCGTCGTCATAGATAGCAGTGTAAAATCACTTACTCTCTTTATCAATATGGTACGAAGTTGTCACAGATAGCAATGTGAAATGTCTCATTATAATTAAGCAAAATGAATATACGTTTGTCATGAATAGTCTTATTTTATGAAAAAAAAAAAAAAAAAAAAATCACACACACACACACACACACACACATACACACACACATACACACACACACACACACACACATATATATATATATATATATATATATATATATATATATAATTATATATACATACATATATATATATATAATATATATATATATATATATATATATATATATATATATATATATATATATATATATATATATATATATATATATCTTGCACAGGATCTACACTATCTTCATTTGAAGATAAATTTATACATGCATACACACATATATATAAACATATATTTATACGCACATGTAAACATATGTGTGTGTGAGTGTGTGTGTGTGTGTGTGTGTGTGTGTGTGTGTATACACACACACACACACACACACACACACACACACACACACACACACACACACACACACACACACACAAACACACGCACGCGCGCTCATTCATAGGTACACGCAGACATGCACACGCACACACATACAAGATTTATATAAGTACTTATATAGACCTTTCACACATACGTACACGCACACCCACACCCACACCCACCCACCCACCCACCCACCCACCCACACACACACAGACACACACACACACACACACACACACACACACACACACACACACACACACATATATATATATATATATATATATATATATATATATATATTATATGATTTATCTATCTACATGTATATATCATCTATTCATATATATGTGTATATATATACTTATCCTAATTTTATTCACACACACACACACATACACACACACACACACACACACACACACACACACACACATATATATATACATATATATATATATATATATATATATATATATATATATATATATATATACATGGAGATAAATAGATTGATAGATAGAGAGAGGGGGGGGGGGAGAGATTGACATTGAGAAGTTTATTGAAACAAAAGATTATATCTCAAGAGAATGTGGTAACGTAGGTTATCCTCACTCCTATTAAAGAGTCCCTGTGTGGGCAGGAGGGACTTGAAAGTCACAGAGGCTGCTCCTCCCACTCCATTCACTGTTGTTTTTCTTTCCTTTCCCTTAACAGTTATTTTACACTATTTATCTTTCTTCTTTGCGGGAATACATTTTTGTTTCATTTCTGTCTTTGAGGGGTGTTTTTATAGTCTCTCCCTGTTTCTGGTCATCGGTTTCTCGGCTCGTAACTTGGGCCAGTTTCTTTTCTATTACGTCCATTCTCTGCAGCATCCGGGAATTTCAGATATTTCCTTCCCAGAAAAATACGCATCACTACTCCGCGGCACTTCCTTCACCTCCTGCACCTACCTATCTGTCCTGCCCGTGATCACTACCCATTGGCGACGGCACCACCAGCGGTGGGCCTTGCTGGCAGGCATTAGCTGTTGCCTCCCTCGGCATCTCTGCCTGCGTGGTGACCGGCCCTTTTCCATTTTCTGCGACTCCCTGCTGGGGAACCGCCGAAGCAATCTTTAATTGTGGTCTCGTCCTACATGCAAGAGACCCAGCTTTGTGGCAGCCTCCGCAGTTGCAGCAGCAAGGTTTAACCCTTTCCCCTTTCACAGTTTTGGCCCGGCAGATTCGTGAGTCAAATGTTTCCGATCGCAGACCCTGCATCGATCATCCTGTCGACAGGCTCATGACTTGTGGCCCCATCGGCAGCACTTAAGGCACATGACTGGAGGCTCCACATACGGTGCCACCCTCCTCAGCCTCCTGTACCCCGCTCCTAAGATAAATACCTTCTATGGCATTTCCCCCTTCACAAGAGGAACGAGCTGACCCCGCTCCTCGCCCCTGGACTTGTGCCTCATTACCCACGCTCCCACAATCTCTCGTCGTCCTGCAGGAAGTCATCGTCTAGTATGGTTGGATATTGGAAAATTATCACCTTAGTGTACTTTCCCCCAGCCTTTGGAACAGTCGTCACTGTCTCCTTGTATCCCTGAGTCGTCAGGGTCTGCTCCGCCTGGCCGACCCGCACTGTGAGATACGGCCACCCTCTTTCTCCCTTCATCATTGGTTCCAAATCACTGTGGTCCCGGCCTAATTGCATGGTCCACTTAATTTCTCCAAGAAACTCATGGGGCAGTCCTGTGGAAAGAGACGCTACCTGCCGTTCACACCGACAGCATTCTGGACTGCTGCTTAGTTTTCGTTCTTCCTCTTCTCCCGCTTGCATCCATTCTCATTGTCACTCATGTCTACGCTTCCTTCCCTACTTTCTCTCTTATGGGATCTACTTCCACTAGCAACACTAGCCATGCTGATACCATAGGAGGTGACCCGCTCCCCGTCCGAAGGCCAGGTAGGAGCGGGTAAACACAGAATTCTGGGTATCTCACACCGGAGGACAGTAAAGTTACACCTACTTCTACGAGAGAGAGATTCATCATACATGCCAAGCGTCAGGTCATATCCACACACTGCGACAAATATACATTAGTGTAGATATTATTTGCATGCTCATGGCACATAAACATGGCGGAATAGGTACCTCATAGGATACGTTGATCATCGGTACCTGGGAACATTGGGAGGCAAAGGACTTGTTGAATAGAGTGCAGAAGTCGTAACGTCACGTGGTAATAGCAACGACGGACTGGATCTAAACAAAGTAGTCGCAGCAAATGAGGATATTCGCTATAAATGTTTAAAGTGGTAGTAAGTTTCCTTTGGTGCTTAACAGGTCTAGATATAGCGTAAAATAGTTGTGGGGAAGTTGAGAAACGAGTTACTATTAAATATCAATGACCATGTTTGCTTGCTAGAAATTGTAAAGCTTGGGAGAAGTTGACACGCTTACTAGAATAAGCGGCTTCATCATAAAATAATGTCTAAGAGGAGTAAAGGCTGCCATGCCCAAGCGGGGGAGAGGGATCCATGGGAAGGGTAGGGATACAAGGTTGAGGAGGGTGTCAAGGGAGGAGTCAAATTAAAGGCCTAAAACCCAAAAAAGCCTCAAAAGAGGAAGTATTTTTGTTATAAAGGACAAATGTGACTATACCTCTTAGCCAAGTCAAGGAACATTCCTTATCTTCATGAATTTAAATCAAATATACAATTTCTTTGTCTTTAAGCATACTGCCATAAATTTTATTGTTTGAAGTTTATATGAAATTATATATTGTTTTGATCGTGGAACATCCTAATGTTATTGGATTTGATATTTACTTTTTAGTTAGTAGTGTTCAATGTTTTTAAAAGTAGGGTATCATGTGATATATAAAGAGTTGCCATTTCAATTGAAAACTAGACCAAAAAAATGTAAACATTTGTTACATAAGGTATCATTCAGCTATTAATCATATTGAGCTTTAATACACTAAAGTAGACCGAAAATATTGAAGCTTAATTAAAAGTAATATAGATGCACTGAAGCAAGATTCCCATGACTTTGTGAGTCTGATGATTAATCCAGTGGGTACCCACTATGGTTAAGGGACCAACAAAGGAAAAAAAATAGTAAGGTGCTCATTTTAGTGGAGAAGCCAGTCGATAGTCATCAGATAATTGCAGATTTAATGTGCAAAAAAAATCAGTCTTCTGTATGACCTACTAGTTGCCTTATAAGAAATGGAAAAAAGCTGGAGAAGAGTAATACATATAGAAATATAACATACTGTCATCAGAGTAATATATAATACTTTACATATATTATCTTAGTTTACCTTAAATGAAAATGAAACCTGTAGTTAATACATTTAATTTACTCGTAAAACAAAAAGTATTACCTTAAAATATAAGAATATAATTTAAAGACAAGTGGCAAATTTGGAGATGCAGAAAAAATGTTTCTGTGACTTAATAATTCAACCACTGGTGGATAATTATCATAATCTTATTGGCTTCTGTGTTTAAACAGGGGTGCTCCAACAAGAAGTTGCAAAAAAGAGGGTAGGCTAGGAATAAGACACTAACAGACTTCCAGAGTTGGAGTAACTGCAAACATAATAAGGAATGAAAGACTGGATCTGGAAGTATCTAGTATTCTAACTCAGTATTCACCCAGACCAGGAATGTAAAATACAAGCACTCAAGCGCAAATATATAGGGTAGAGGTTTGTTAGCTTTTGCTTTACTGTGGAAAAATGCAAAGGCCATAGTGTTGCAGGAAGCTAGGTGTAGTCCTGTTTGTAACAGATACCACCTTTTAGATTGCATTGAAGGCTTTGATATCAAATCTGTTGGAGGATGTCCTATTTGTGAATAACTAAATATGATGAGGCATTGTCCAGGCCACTTTGCAAGCTCCACCTCTGTTTGCTAGAATTCCAGTTTATGAAATCATGAAAAATCCAGCTCATGATATAGTTTGTATTGATATATTACTCTGCTAATTGATTTTGGGTTATTATAAAGAAGAAAGCAGATTAGTGAAGGATAATTAAGGATACTCATTTTGAATACAAGACTTTTTTTTATATATTTAGAGCCAGATTGCAGTTGCTTGGTGACCCATTACCACTCCATTTGTAATCCTTCATATCTTGCCTTGTTTACCTTTTTCCTTGATTTATGGATTTTTTTTTCATTTTATATTGCCATTAGTATTGTCAATAATAGTGTATTAATTTTAATGCCAGCAAAAATGTGTGCAACATACATGTACACTTTTTTCTTTAGTTTGTTACTCTTTATTTTTTATCTCTCTTGTAAGTATATGTATACATATAGCCAAGATGAATCCTGAAAAGGAGTGAAATGATATTTTAATTTTCTATTTGTTTCAGACACAATGCCCAAGGTTCCTGACACTTTGGCAATAATGCATGGCTTGCTCGGTGTTGTAAAGTCAGAATATGAGTCTGCAGGCCACCTGTCGTCAGAGTTACTACGTTCTTTGCACATGCTTCATGGGCAGACACTTGTCAGTGCATTGGACTTGATTGACTGTAAGAAGGTAAATTACATTGATATTTTTCCTAATTCTTAGCAATGTAAAAAATGAATATTATTCTTATATCGTTTAATTTTATCATCTTGACTGGTAGTGTTGTTCTGTAGTATTAGTTATCTGTTTAAATATTATTGTCTAGCAGAATGGAAATGTGGCATGGAAGATACTCACATACAGCCCAGTTTTAATAATAAACCTGTAATTTTTGGAATGTGAATAGTTTACATATGTTACACAATTTTTTGCTGTGAACAATGTAGAGAACATTTTTTTTTTGTAATTTAGTGATCATTTGCTCCCCTTTTTTCAGGTTACGATAGTCACTTCTAGCAGTGGCCGATGGGTGTACCAGGTCACTGGAAGTGCTGGCACTCCCTATGTATGTTTGCCTGACTCTATTTTCTGTCAGTGTCCAGCATTTAAGTTTTCTGTGCTGAAAAAGAAAGAAAGTGTTATGTGTAAACATGTTCTTGCAGCACTCTTAGCAACAGCAATGGGAGTAACAGATAAAAAGACCATCTCTGATGAGTATATGATGGATCTTCTGTTTCAGATGGATTGACTGTAAAGATGAATAAATATATAAATGAAAAAATCCAATTTTTCTTCTGTAATTCCCCCCCCCCAAAAAAAAAAAAAAAAAAATGAATAACTGATTCACAGTTATGTTCTTGTTATTGATACAAAATGGAAGGAGTTGGCTTCATGAAAGTTGGGTAACACTACACATTCTTACTTTTTTGAGATGATGTAGTAAAAGATCATAGTATACTGTTCCTGCAGAAACTTGTAAGTTGCTCATTTTGTATTATCTTCTCATGTTAAAATAATGGTCAAATTGCATATCAAAATTTGATAACTATAACTTTATGCTAAAAGTAGCTCATTAAACAAGAGTGGAGAAAAGGTGAAAGAAAGAGGGAGACATTGAGATCAATATGTAAAAATGTGCACACAATTATAGAATGGATACTTATAGATATGCAGGTTAATAAAAGCTTTCTATATCATCAATGATTTACTTCAAAAGGTCTAAAATGCAAGGCACTATGGAAGGACACTTGGATACATATAAGGCACCTATAGTACATTACACACATTATCTGAGTGTAAACTCTTGAGTGTTGTGAACATGTACAAAATTCATTAATAAAACATGTTTGAAAAATATACTCTATGTAATATTAAATATTACATATTTATCATAGACATTTGGAAAACGGTAAAGTAACAATCTATTTTTTTTTTTTATCCTGTGACTTCTGGAAGACCTTCAATAATTCAGAGGAAAACCCATATTCATCATCTCTCCATTCATCGTACACTCATTACACAGAGCCATTATTCCTACAAACTCAAGTTTCATAATGCAAGCATGGTTGGAATACTGATGAATCAAGTGAAGTTGGAAGCTTTAGCACAAACACATCTAAAATTCAATATTTAGATTTAAAAAAAGAAAAATGCAGAACCAAGAGCAACATATCAAACTTGAAAAAAATGTACACAAAGAAATAAATAAGTAAATTCATAAGCCTGAGTAAATTGCATTTTGATCAGCTCTACTGGTAATATAAATGATCAGATGCACTTAGAGAAAGATAACTACTACAGATTGTCTTACTAAAATGTTCTAACACCAAACAGATCCTTGGTGGCACTCAAGCTACTAACTTCCAAGGTACCACAATAGGTGGGATCACGGTAACAGGTCCATTTGTGGTTTTCTACATGCATGCATTATGTTGATTGTGATTATGACTAAATCAGGGGTATTTCAATGTCATTTTAATATATCATAAGTTGTTGTGTCATTATATATTTGGCCAGGAGAGCTAATAACCAGAAGGGTACAATTTTACCTTAGTTTCAAGGAAAGATATCCCTTATCTGTAGTACTTACATTGGGTATTAATATATGACTACATAACTTAAGACTACAGACACCAACCATATATTACAAATTAAATCTAACATTTAAACAAACTCTGGAGGATATCCCCCTCTCATTATAAACAAACAAAGCATCTCTTAACAGTATCTGATAGAATAAAAATATAAACTGACAAAATTGTTCCTTTAACTTTTCAAACACTATTCTATAATTTTAAAACAAATTCCTGATAGCCAGGTATAAACTTGCATTTCCTTATCTTTTATGTTAAAATTTTCAGAAATAAACACTATTAAAATAGGCAATAATATATACACTATGTTTGTAAACTAGTGTGAGATGAGAATACAATCTGAAGTATGGTCTAAGTCAAATAATCAATCCACTTTTCATAATAGGGTAACATTTCCTGTAATTATCTGAGAGTACACTTTGAAAAGCACCTTATGGGGAAAAAAAAGAGAGAATAATAATAATAATAATAATAATAATAATAATAATAATAATAATAATAATAAGAAAAAAATCTGCCCGAACTTCCTTTTTCTGTGAGCTTCCATAAATTTGTATAAATACATTTTTCTGTTTTCAACTGCATAAAAAAGAGTAACTATCATATAATTCTAATGTAAACTAAATAAGCACTTGAATGGATTACTATGTACAAATGTCCTTATTTAGCCCCCTAAAAAAAAAATCAATCTAACAATAAAAGAAAAATATAACAATCAAATAAAGTACATCCACCTCGGAATGATTTAACATGACACTTTGCAAAATATTTTAACAGTGATGAAAACGAAACATAAAAAAATACAATGAAGAGCATACCCTCCTGCCCAGAGATTCTACAGCCACATCTCCAAATTTTCAAAAATCTGAGAATCACATCAAAGGATCAACAAGAGGGTCACCTTGGAAATCTTGGTCCTCATAATCACTGTCGTTGGCATAGTCATCATCGTTCTCAATTGGGTCATCCACATCTAGTTCCACTTCCACTTGGATTTCCTCTGCTCTTTCACAGTCAAAATCAACTCCATCCCTGTTTTCTTCTTCACCTTCTTCCATGTTCTCCATGGTATCGTCTATACTCACAAAAGGTGGAGATCCTTCTTGAATACGAGGTACAAGATCTCCACTTTCATTTTCTTCCCAGTTTTCTCTCTCATGGGCACGCAGATGTTCTCTTAGTTCAATTCGCGTTTTAAAGTCCTCACGGAAACAAATCACACATATCAGCATGTTGCTGTGGTATTTTTTTCTATGGCAACGAAGAGCTGATGTGTCTGTGAAGGTTTTCTTGCACAAATCACAAGAATATGGACGTTCACTTGTGTGCTTCTTAACATGAAACTGTAAACTTTCACGATTATTAAAGGATTTGCCACAACTCTGGCAACGGAAAGGTTTTTCTCCAGCATGGGTTCTCTCATGGCGTATTAAACCAACCACCTGGGTGAAGCTCCTCCCACATACACCACATGCATAGGGTTTGAGACCTGAATGTATTCGTTCATGTGCTTGGAGACCAGATTTGAAGCGGAATGGGCGGCAACATATTTGACAGGAAAAAGGTTTTTCACCTGTGTGTAATTTCATGTGCTGCTTTAGATGTGTGTTCCGAGAAAATCCTTTCCCACAAATCTTACACTGTACTGGACGTTCACCAGTGTGAATTCTCATATGAGATCTTAAGTTAGACTTCTGATTGAAAGATACATTACATAGCCCACAAGTGAATGGTTTCTCCCCTGTGTGAATGCGCATGTGCCGAATAATGTCAATTCTTTGGCGATATCTTTTGCCACAGATATCACATGGGTAAGGCCTTTCTCCTGTATGTACTCTGATATGTGATATTATATGGTCTTTTGTTTTAAAGTCTTTCTTACAGAATGGGCACTGATAGGTATTTAAAGCTGTTTTGAGAATGTTACAAACATCTCTTTCTCCACTCTCCGTTTCAATATGAATTTTAAGGAAATGCACATCATTATCTATATACTCACCAATAATGGTAGTGTTAGTCTTTGTGGGAACAAAGATTTTAGAGGTTGAGAACTGAGCCTCCAGAGCTTCTGAGGAGCACTTCAGGGTTTTCATAAGAGTTGCTTCTTTTTCTGCAGCGGGAGGAACATTTCGGCTCACAAAATCCTTTACATCTACATTGTCTGGGATCAAGACTGTACACTGGGTCTTCTCAAGACGCTTCTGGTCTACAAGAACTTTCTTTAATGGAAAGTCCCCAACACCAGCAAGGGCCTTAACAAGCTTCTTCTGATTCTCCTCAGCTTTATCCTCATGATTTAGTCCAAGAGCTTCTGCTTCTTCCGGAGAGATGGAGATTAACTTGCCTTCCGATGTTCGAATGTAAAACCTACGTGGCTTGTTTGATGCATCGTTTGTGCTTGTGGGTGATGTGGCTTCTAGGACTTTCCTTAATTGTTCATCTTTTTCTAGCA
>NC_091586.1:8722874-8725374 GCF_042767895.1 Penaeus vannamei
ACCTCGTATGCACTGCAAGAAAGAACTGAAACTGAGTGGACTTACACAGTGGGTGGGGTATCAGCAACATTTATCTTTTATTTATGGCATTACTGTTAATGTCTGCAAATTATTTCTTGTACAAACATCTGCAGATTTTAGTCCTCTGCAAAAATATTATATATAATTTGCCCTACATTAGTGCATCCATACCAAAAAGATTAACCAAGTGTTCACTGCAACAAATGCAGAAAAGTATGAATGAGAATGAATATCCTCACAGTGCAAGAAATGTTCTCGACCAATTTTGATTTTCTACGGAACAGAAATAGGCCTACATACATGTATTTTGAGAATAAAAAACAAATAAATGCATCTCTTACACTATGAACATATTCATTCTTATTCATACCTGGTCTTAAGAAGATAACCAAAATAATACCTAAAACTAAGTTTATTATAACTAATATACACAAAGCTGGTTTATCCCCTTTAAAGTGTGTGAAGTGCAATATATATACCTAATTCTGCATCATACAATCTGAGAAATTGATAATCCATTAAACAAAAATAACCAGAAAATAAATTAAAATCCGAACTCTGGACACACGTATAAAGAATTACAAGGCAATCATTAAATGGAATGGATTTAATATATTTTGTCCAATAACATAATGAATCAAGCAATTGCTACTTCTTGCGCTCATCTAGCACTCAAGCAAAGACCAACAAACAACTATCACATACTTTCTGACAGTATCTTGGGATTGGTTCCTTATTTTCCAAGGGAGTCTATAAACTGTACACGTGATGGTTATGACTATGTTGATGAAATGTAATCAATATTTTTAATTGCTTGGATTTGTTTTACAGGAAGAGGTTCAATACTGACACACACAAAAATAAAGAAAAACTAAGGTAATAGTCAAAGAAAGCAAAAATTAAAACAATGTGGTACAGAAATTTATTTTGCAAAAAATAAAGGGTTTGGCCAAACTTGCTTATTACAGGCCACAAAATCATGTTTATAAATACATCTTTGCCATGGTCTGCACATATACTCCAGTAATATACCTGCAACATGTACATTACGACAAAACAAAGCTCGTCAAACACCTTGGTTATTTAATATAAAATACAAAACCAATCCAAGTGCTTGCTAAATATCTGTGTGGTTTCCTTGCCAAAAGTGAATTGCTGAGGACACAGCACTGCTTCACTTGGTACTATTGTGAATTATTATTATTATTATTATTATTATTATTATTATTATTATTATTATATTAAGCTATATAATGAGCCACACTGAAAAAATCGAGATTTATACCACCAAAGGTGTCAGAGCAGGTCAAGATACAGCTAAGAAAGAATGAATAAAAGAAAGTCAGCTAATTATGTAAGAAAAACATGTTAGCTGACGTTTTTAATTTATCAAGAGTCGAAGAAGTTACAATCTCTGAAGGCAATCTGTTCCAAAGTCTACAAATAACAGTAAAAACGCATCTAGAAAACTGACTTGTAGACAATCGACTTACATCAATTGTCATTGAATTGAGGGTCATAGAACTCCTGGTAATTCTTGGAGGTTGATAAAAATCAGGTAAAAACTTATAGAGGGGATGTGACTTATCAGTTACAATCTTATATAAAACTGAAAGAGCCCCAATAACTCTAGTAGCCATGTAAGACTAAAATAACTTTTTAAGTTTCCTATCTGTAACAACTATACCATACATAATGCTACATATGTCCAGTAAATTAATCAGATTAAAGTTATAACAAAGTTATATTAATGTTTTATTTGAACATACTATTTGTATTTGCAATCAGGACATATTTCAGTCTTTCACATTTTCAAAATACCCAGGAGGTAGTTATTAAATCATACACTATATAAAACTGAAAGAGCCCCAATAACTCTAGTAGCCATGTAAGACTAAAATAACTTTTCAAGTTTCCTATCTGTAACAACTATACCATACATAATGCTACATATGTCCAGTAAAGTAATCAGATTAAAGTTATAACAAAGTTATATTAATGTTATATTTGAACATACTAAATGTATTTGCAATCAGGACATATTTCAGTCTTTCACATTTTCAAAATACCCAGGAGGTAGTTATTAAATCATAAACTAAAAAAGAGCAAAAAATAAAAAATAAACATACAACTAAACATTCATAAAAAATAAAGTAGGCCCACTTGCAATAAAGCAAATAAAAAATATAACACTAAAAATAACAAAACAAAGATCACTGAGTACTTGTTATCATATAGATCAGCTGGTGGCTATCAACCTAACCACCAATGTGAATATAAATTAAAATCCACAAGAATAATTGACAGTAGAAAGACTTTCAATCATGTGTATTTTGGCTATGAAGAAATTTCAGCAAACTTCCCAAATTGTTCTGACAAAGCAACCCCAACTATTATCCTATTTTGAAAGAACTACCAATAACCAACTTAGCATTACAAGCTTCTTTATTCAAATATCATGTTATTACAACTGAATACA
>NC_091586.1:8760374-8762874 GCF_042767895.1 Penaeus vannamei
TCAACGGTGGAGCTGGCTACGTGCTGAGCCGGGGAGCCGTGCGCAGGCTGGTGGAGGACGGCCTAAGGGGAAGGCGCTGCGGGGAGAACCTCAACCTCGGCGCCAACGAGGATGTCAACATGGCGCTGTGCCTCGCTCATTTGGGTCAGAGTCGTTGATTTGGTAGATTTGCCCTCCTCACCCTCCCCCCCCCCCAAAAAAAAAAGAAAAAAAAATCATGCTACTCAGTTAACATTACTATTAGTGGAAGGCTAGACATATGGTACAATACGACAAAGAAAGTATATTCTTCCGTCATGGGCTTTCCACGTGATAATTGCTGGACTATATGAAAACAGCTTTAGGCATATCTGGCAATTGACGTTTATGGCGTGGAGTTCGTGCGTGTTCCTCTCCTTTGACCAGGCTATCCACCCTTGCACCTGCATATCTGACGCTTGTTAGTTTTCACGTCGCAGCAAGTGTATTCGTCAGTAATAACTTTTTAATGAGAGATATTAGCCATAATGAGTTACATAAAATGGTTAAATGGCAGGTCATTATGAAACCCATATAAAGCAAGTTAGATTTAAAGATTTAAAGTCAATTGAACCCCTCCAAACATACACACACACACACACACACAAAACATACGACAAACACACACACACACACACACACGCACACACACAACCCACACAGATAACACACCAAAACTCTTCACACCCACAAACTTTCCCACTGCCCATGCCCCTCAATTTACAACCCTCTTTGCATTTCCAATCCATGTGCTCGAACAGGTGTTTCCTCTCCAACAGGTGTCGTGTTCTTGGACTCACGTGACTCCCTCGGGCGACAGCGGTTCCACATGTATCCTCCTCATGAACTCATTGATCCACGCCAAGCCAACAGCATAACGCACCTGTGGCTGAAGCGGCAGTCGGTTTTTCCTTACAAGTTTGTAAGTTGGTGTGGATGGAAGGCAGGGGAGAGAGGGCAAGGGGAAGAGGGAGGGGGATAGAGGGAGAGAGGGAGAGAGGGGGAGAAGGGGAGAGGGGGCGAGTGGAAGGGGGAGAGGGAGAGAGGGAGAGAGGGGGAGAGGGGGAGAAGGGGAGAAGGGGAGAAGGGAGAGGGGGCAAGGGGAAAGAGAGAGAGAGAGAGAGAGAGAGAGAGAGAGAGAGAGAGAGAGAGAGAGAGAGAGAGAGAGAGAGAGAGAGAGAGAGAGAGAGAGAGAGAGAGAGAGAGAGGGGAGGGGAGGGGAGAGGGGGGGCAAGGGGAGAGGGGGGCAAGGGAAAGGGGGGAGAGGGAGAGAAGGGGAGAAGGGGAGAGGGGCAAGAGCAGAGGGGAAAAAGGGGAGGAAAGGAAGAATAGGAAAATGGAAGATGAGAAAAAAGAAGAAACGGGAAAGAGGGGAAGCTGACGGAAAGGGAAAGATGGAAAGATGAGATAAACGGGAAGGGGGAAGAAAAGGAAAAGAGGAAACTAAGAATATAAAGAAAGGGTTAGGTGAAGAAACAGAGTTAAGAGGGAGGGGGAAAACGAAGAGAATGGGTGAGGGGAAGAAGAGTAGGAGGGGAGGAGGAGAAAAGGCGAGCGTCGGCGAGGGTGGCTGTGAGGGAGAATAAGCATTTGTATTAATGAGGGATGCCATGGGCGTCTTCGCGCACTAAAACTCAAACCCGTTTTGAAATTTAATCCAGATCTCTAGCGCGCATGCGTAATGGCAGCGTCCAGGATCAACTTTTGATTCACCTCTGGACCAGCATTAACTTTTAAGCTCAGAATTTAATAAAATTTAATAATGTACATGCGCAGACCGAGCTAGTTAACCCTACCAATCATGTACGTAATAAAAGCAACTAATATCATCAACTCCATAGAAAACATGTGGATCTCTCTCTCTCTCTCTCTCCTTCTCTGCCTCTCTCTCTCTCTTTCTCTTTCTTTCTTTCTTTCATTAATGGCAATGCTTATCAAAAGCAAAATCCCGCAAAAAGTACCCCAGCCCAGGCGCCGCGCTCACTCACGGGAAAGAGCTCTTCGAGAAAACTCTTTCGCGAATATAAATTGATTTGACGAGTATCTTATTCAGCCAAATTGCCCATAAAATTCACTCCCGCTATTGAACCTATTCATATATGCGAGTACTGTCTAGATTAAACTTTAATCTGGAATTAACTTTTATGAAGCGTATATCTAGAAATCGACCAAAATGTTTGTACACGGGAGCGTACAGAGAGGAAGAGTTCAAGGGGATTGGAGAGAGAAACAGAAAAGGAAAAATGAATCACACCGCACAAATATAACGTTTAATCTCTTTACAAGCGTACCTCGACTTCAAGAAAGAGAGAGAGAGAGAGAGAGAGAGAGAGAGAGAGAGAGAGAGAGAGAGAGAGAGAGAGAGAGAGAGAGAGAGAGAGAGAGAGAGAGAGAGAGAGAGAGAGAGAGAGAGAGAGAGAGAGAGAGAGAGAGAGAGAGAGAGAGAGAGAGAAAGAGAGAGAGAGAGGAGAGAGGAGAGAGA
>NC_091586.1:8775374-8780374 GCF_042767895.1 Penaeus vannamei
GGGCAGGGAGAGCATCAGGGCACTGGGGACGTGTGTGCGTATACATACATACATACATACATATATATATATATATATATATATATATATATATATATATATATATATATATATACATACATACACACACACACACACACACACACACACACACACACACACACACACACACACACACACACACACACACATATATATATATATATATATATATATATATATATATATATATATATATATATATATATGTATGTATGTATGTATACACACACACACACGCGCGCGCATACATATATGTGTGTGTATGTGTGTGTCTGTGTGTGTGTGTCTATGTGTGTGTGTGTGTGTGTGTGTGTGTGTGTGTGTGTGTGTGTGTGTGTGTGTGTGTGTGTGTGTGTGTGTGTGTGTGTGTGTGTGTGTGTGTGTGTGTGTGTGTGTGCATACATACATACATACATACATATATGTATATATATATATATATATATATATATATATATACATACATACATACATACATATATATATATATATATATATATATATATATATATATATATATATATATATATATATACATTGATATATGCATACACTTATATATATATACAGTATATACATACATATATCATAGATATGCATATATATAGACAAAAAGATAGATATCATTATTTCGTTTTTAGCATCGTCCCAATTGTCGATATTCATGTTGACAAATGTTGCAAAGGTATGAGTGAAAATGAATATCAATACAAGAGATGTATTTAACCAGTTTCGAATATATCTTCGGCAGAAATATATGTATTTGTGACGAAGATATATTTGAAACCGGTTAAATATATCTCTTGTATTGCCTAAATATCCCCTGTCATTATCATTATCTTTGTTATTATCATCATTTTCGTTGATACTATTTTCTTAGTATCACCATCATTTTTATCATCATTATCCTTATCCAATTATTATTGTCATTGTCCTTAATAATGTTGTTATTATCATTGTGATTATGATTATCACTATCATCGATAGATATTATCAATATGATAATGATAATAGTAATAATAATAATGGTAATAGCGACAATAATAATGATAATGATAATAATGGGGATTATTGCTATTATCATTTTATCATCATTACCATCATTGTTATTATGATCATTATCATCATTGTTAACGTCATTTCTAATACTATCATTATCATCATAATTATAATAATTACCATTATTATCATTAGAATCGTCATTACTTTTTGGATTATTATCATCATTTTAGTATTATTATTGTCATCATCATTATAATTATTATCATTCCATTATCGTTATTATTATGATTAAGGCCATCAGCATCATCATTGTTACAAAAAATGATCTTCACTATCTTCATTATCACTATCAGTATGACCACAGATATATTCATCATTATACAAAGCATCATCGTCATTTCCTTTTCACAGTCATTATCTTATTAATTAAATATCATATGTCATTTCGTCTTCATTCACCATTTCTTATGTGAATGCAGAATGCCTGAGAATCTAGATTATTGTCAGAAACATTTTGAAAAGCCGTCAGTGATGTTGATATGATTTATTCTGTGATATACGATGTTCTGTCAATATTGTATTTTTATATATCTGTTTTATTACAAAACGTTTACCAATCTATATCATGAAAATAATCATCGTACATTTTTGTTATTCCAGATTTCTTGTTTTGCTCATTAAACTTTTTTGTTTGTGTCTTTTCCTTGATAATCTCTTTTCTTATGATTTTATTTTGCACATTTTAGTGATTGGATTTTTCTCTGAATGTCGCAGCTTCTAGTAAACAGGGATAAGGTAAGAAGTAAGTGTTTTGAGAAGCGCTTTTACCGGAAGTATATCAGCGCATTTTCCCAGTTATGTTTCTGAACAAATATACGCTTAAAGGCCACTGGTCAAGGGCGATATTAGGAAATGCATTATCTAGTATTCATGAAATATGATCAGGGTCAGAAAAAATATACATATGGTGCAAATCATATTTAATAAGAATTTTCAGTTGTTCCAAAAATGGTTATATACATTTATACATTTACAAGTTACCTTCGATGAAAAAATAATTGATCAAACAAGCATTATGAAATACCTATTTTTATTTTTTTTTTAATCAAATCTTATCTGGCTGAATGAGTCAATTTATAATGAAACGCAACATGATACAGCTGATGGACGAAGGGTTAGATTCGCACGGGGCGGCGAGAGCAAGAACGGCCTCGTTCCTATCTCTCGCCGTCGTACACAGGTTAGAACTGGAGTAGCAATATACAAGGTGTACAGACTACACATCTAGCCGCGTCCAGAGGCTACGCGGGGCTCGAGGGGCCCTTCAGCGCCTCCTTTGTCTGTGGCAGATGTGGACAGGGACGGCCCTTGCCCCGCATCCTCCTGGGCTCCTGACGCGGTGTGCCAAGTCGGCGTCACTGAGCCCGAAGTCCGCCACAAACGGGGCTGCGAGAGGGAGGCCTTCGGGAGGGCCAGGTCCCGTGGAGGTCGACAGCCAAGCCAGGACCTCATAGTCCAGCTGCGACCTCTTGGCGCCCGAAGGCGGAGTCAACACGGGTCATCCTGGTGGCTGACCCGAGGTGAATCCATGAGAGCAACAGATCAGCGGCAGGACACGATCCCGAGGCCCGAGTCCGTGCAGCCGCGACCTCTGCCGCCCCTGGGCCTGAGCCTGGCCCTCCTCTTGAAGAACTTGGGCCACGAGAAGAACCTCTGCGGAGCCGCTGAGCCCACCACCACGCACATCATCATGATCGCGGCCATCAGCAGGAAGGACACACGCATCTGGGGGACAAAGAAGAGCCTGGGGTTACTCTTCCGAGCTCGCTGTTCTGGGGTCAAGGCGCCAAAGCAATTAGTTGAGATTACAAGGTGTTTTTTTCTTTGTGTTGATGGTGAAAATAGATTTAAAAATATATATATTTTTGGGAGATACTTGATGAAAAACATCAGATTCAAGTACAAAACATGTTATTCATAATGCTTAAGGTTCGCTGTAATGTGATCAGCTATACCTGGGAGTGAGCATACATGACCTTTAAAAAGGTCCGGTTACCGTGCACAGCTGAGAAGGTTTTTTGCTCTAGGCCTCACGGGGCACCTTTGTTTACAGCCGCGAACGGACGCGGCGCATCAGCCCAAGGTCTATATAAGTACTTAGACCTCGCATCATCCACGAACCCCTACCTAATTCTTAACATTTCATCTATTACGGGGAAGGGAGAGATTCGCCGAGGTGTTTCCTTAGGATCATCGAATAAATAAAAAGCGAGATCTTTCCGATGACTTAGGTCTTAAAATGGAAAGATTCACCAGGGAGATGCCCATAGAAGACAAAAAATGGCCTTGGTGGATGGCCAAGCCGCGGGGGAGGCGCAAGGGGGGGAGGGTACTGGATTTCCCTGACGCTTCCTAGTTGCAGTCTGTTAATCTGTTGCTTTGACCTCTTTCTTTGGAAATGAATTATGATTTTAGAAAGCAAGGACAAATTCTTTACCGGGAGTTTTTGCTAGGACTGTTTCTAGCGGCAATTATATACTGGACCTGCTCTGAATCACATGACGCGGAAGCTTCGCCAGTCTCGTGGAATGGTGATCGAGGCTAGATGTGCATTAAGCGGATTCAACTTCCACAGTTTACAAAGACTGCCACCAATTAGTCCGAGCTGACCTGAACTCAAGGATTTCTCTATGATGATGCGATTATTTTCTACCACTGTCCGCTCAATATTTTTCTCGTAATAAATCTCTGTCTCCTGGAGCTCGAAATGCCCAAACAATCTACTCTACCAAGCTTGCTCCTTCATCACCATCTTTCAGCATCTAACTCTCTTATCCAGCCATCCACCCGCGTATATTTCTTTCCCAATAAATGCTCCTTATATTTTACCACCTGTTAATATATATCCCCGCATCATGATAGTATCCCCTGAAGCGATCCCCGTTTTCTACCACCGCACAGAAAACGGGTCGAGCGGGAGAGAGTGCACGAAATCGAGGTGTCAGGAGGTGCAGGCCAAGGCTGGGATGGGCGTCCTGTGCAGCCTTCCCGGCACGGCCAGACGTTGGCACACTTAGGCACAGGGTTGTTTTGATTTCATGCTTATTGCTAACAAGGTGAACCATGTCGTTAACACGTGGATTGCATTGCATATAAAGCTGAGAGGATAATAAAGATTGTGCAATACGTTTTCATCACGTAGTGTGAAAGGGATTGTTGATATTGAAATGAACCTCACCTAAGCAGCAAAAAATGCGTTTCTCCCTATGACTTTAACTTCATAAAGTTTGCGCGTTCAACTGTCTGAACTCTCACCCGCCTCGACCACAACAAAAATACATGCAACTATCCGTGTCGCGTTTGTACAGTGCCCCCTTCACCTCTTTACAGGGAAGAACAGTTGACAATGATAAATGTTAGACAAATATTCATACAAATAGATAGATATAGACAGTGATCAATAAGTATATCTATATATGTATATATAGGTATATATGTTTATATATGTACACACACAAATACATACACACACCCATATACATACATAGGCCTACATATTGTGTGTGTGCGCGAGTGTGTACAGACAGCATCTTCGAAGCATAAACCAAAGAAAAAGAAAACGCAAGATGAATTTCACTCCCGGCAAAGTGAATCCCCGTGAATGCTCTTTATGCAAATCCTTCACCTCCAACCGCAAAAGGTGCCGAGAGTTTTACAGCCGGGAGGGCACAGGGTTGGCAGCGGGGGTCGCGGCGCGGTGCTCATAGCGAAGAGATTTCATTCTGCTTGGCGCTTATACACACACACACACACACACACACACACACACACACACACACACACACATATATATATATATATATATATATATGTATGTATGTATGTATATATATATATATATATATATATATATATATATGTATGTATATATATATATATGTATATATATATATATA
>NC_091586.1:8785172-8792672 GCF_042767895.1 Penaeus vannamei
ATCACAAATACAGCCGTATACAATGTAGCATAAACGGACGTAAATTTTAGTCAAACCGGTTTGTACCTGCATTTACAAACATACGTTTATAAACGTGTGTATATCTATCTATCTGTCTATCAATCTATATCTATCTATCAATATATCTTTCTATATATATAGGCATGTGTATACGTATGTATATATATATATATATATATATATATATATATATATATATATATATATATATATATGCATACATATACACACACACACATGTGTGTATAATATATAAATATTGATATCTCTCTCTCTCTCTTTATATATATATATATATATATATATATATATATATATATATATATATATATATATATATATATATATATATATATGTGTGTGTGTGTGTGTGTGTGTGTGTGTATACACACACACACACACACACACACACACATATATATATATATATATATATATATATATATATATATGTATATATATATATATATATATATATATATATATATATATATATATATATATATGCATACATACATATATATATACACATATACATATACATATCCAGTACACACACACACATATATATGTGTATAAACTTGACACGCGTATACAGGTACATACATTCTATCCGTATGACGCAAAGCAACACTAACCTTAGCAATCAAATAGCCAGAACCTAAACCAACGAAAATAAGTATATCCAATACTTCTATCCCTGGTCTAGGCTATTCGAAACAAACTGGCGGCGTGGCGCTTGGGCTGAGCGAGGAAGGGTGTGTCCGATCTTGGCCGCGGCACGAGAGGCACTGGCCCGCCGCCCGCGTGCCCGCGCTTAAGTACCTCCGGGCCACATTCGAACCAGGCACCTGCAAGCACGCTTGAGCGGCAACTGTGTGCCCCCCCTCCCCCGCAAGGAAGCGAAAAAAAGTATCGATAGGATTTTGTGCATCTTTTCCTCTGTTGGCAGTGGGGTTGTTTTTTGTTCTTAGTAAAAGTATTATCACTATCAACGTTATAATCATGATGCTAGTCGTAATTGATGTGATTATGATCATTATAATTTCCATTATCATCGTGATCACTACTACAGGCAATAACCGCTATTGCTATCAAAATCTTTATCCTATTATTATCGTTATTACTGACATCACAGCCTATTTCGCCTATGGACATGTCCCTTGCGTGCGATAGCCGACGGACTTACTTGGCCGGCCAGCAGACAACCACGCCCAAAATACCAGCACTAAGAAAACCTTATCTTTACCTCCTTTTTATGCCCGAAATTCACTATTCTGTTGTTTTTCTCCCTTTCGTTTTCCAAGTTCTACGTAACAACCGAATCAGGTTTTACTGCGGTTATAAATTGCCGGAGAATCGTCAGTGCAGAATGGAACTTTTCGATCACGGTGCCCTGTGCAATATCTGTGTACTGCCATGAAACTGATGCTAATGAGAATGATGGAAGTGGCAAGATGAAATTGAGATATAGATAGAGAAAATAGGTCTGTGACAATAGTAATAACTGTTAGTTTGGGGGAGAGTAAGAAAGATAGGGAGAGAGAAGAGAGAGAGAGAGAGAGAGAGAGAGAGAGAGAGAGAGAGAGAGAGAGAGAGAGAGAGAGAGAGAGAGAGAGAGAGAGAGAGAGAGAGAGGGAGGGAGGGAGAGAGGGAGAGAGGGAGAGAGGGAGAGAGAAGGAAAGAGAGGGAGCGAGAGGGAGAGAGAGGGAGAGAGAGGGAGAGGGAGAGGGAGAGGAGAGGGAGAGGGAGAGGGAGAGAGAGAGAGAGAGAGAGAGAGAGAGAGAGAGAGAGAGAGAGAGAGAGAGAGAGAGAGAGAGAGAGAGAGAGAGAGAGAGAGGGAGAGGAGAGGGAGAGGGAGAGGGAGAGGGAGAGGAGGAGGGAGGGAGAGAGAGAGAGAGAGGGAGAGAGAGAGAGAGAGAGAGAGGAGAGAGAGAGAGAGAGAGAGAGAGAGAGAGAGAGAGAGAGAGAGAGAGAGAGAGAGCAACAAAAATAACACAAACGATAATAGTATCAATGGCAATGAAAATGACATAAGAAAAGAAATGCATGGAGCGAGAGATGATAGAAGTTGTTGCGATAATGAGGATGCTAAAAATAGCAATTATACGATAGCAATGATGATTATGATAATGGAAACAATAACGCCAATAATTATGCTAATAATTATGATGGATATCACCATAAGGAATATGGTGATGATAGTAATAATGATAACACTAATAATAATAATGATGATAACAACAACAATAATAAAGATAATAATTATGATAATGATAATAATAATGATGATAATAATAATAATGATGATGATAATAGTGATAATAATAACAACAATAAAAATGATAATAACAATGATATATTTTTCGGAAATATTGATAACAACTATAATAATAATAATGATAATGAAAATGGTGATGGTAATTATAATGATAATGATAATAATAGTGATAAAGATATAAAGATAAAAAATAATGACAATCATCATAATAACTATAGTTATAATAAGAAATACAATAATGACAATGATAATTATGATCATAATACTAACAATAATGATAACCTCAACAACAACAATATTTTAGACAATAATAATCAGAATGCTAATGATAATAATAGTAAAACTAATAATGATTGACATGTTAAAACAATAATGGTAATGATAATATTAATGATAATGATAATAATAATAATAATGATAATAATATTAGTAATAATAATAATAATAATGATAACAATGATAATGGTAATAAAAAGGATAGTAGTAATGATAATGATCTTGATAACAGTGGAAAAATAATGATAATAGAAGGAATAATAGCAATTATGATAATTATAATAATGATAAGATAAAAATAATAATACCAGTAACTTATTACCATTACTATTACCATTATCATCACTCATTAACTCTCATGCTTTTACCTTCCCGTCTCCCTCTCCCTTTTCCTTCCTACCTCCCTCTCCCTTTTCCTTCCTGCTTCTCTCTTCCTTTTCCTTCCCGTCTCCCTCTCCCTTTTCCTTCCTGCTTCTCTCTTCCTTTTCCTTCCCGTCTCCCTCTCCCTTTTCCTTCCTGCTTCTCTCTTCCTTTTCCTTCCCGTCTCCCTCTCCCTTTTCCTTCCTACCTCCCTCTCCCTTTTCCTTCCTGCTTCTCTCTTCCTTTTCCTTACCGTCTCCCTCTCCCTTTTCCTTCCTGCTTCTCTCTTCCTTTTCCTTCCCGTCTCCCTCTCCCTTTTCCTTCCTGCTACTCTCTTCCTTTTCCTTCCCGTCTCCCTCTCCCTTTTCCTTCCTGCTTCTCTCTTCCTTTTCCCTCCCCTCTCCCTCTCCCTTTTCCTTCCTGCTTCTCTCTTCCTTTTCCTTCCCGTCTCCCTCTTCCTTTTCCTTCCTGCTTCTCTCTTCCTTTTCCTTTTCCTTCCCGTCTCCCTCTTCCTTTTCCTTCCTGCTTCTCTCTTCCTTTTCCTTTTCCTTCCCGTCTCCCTCTTCCTTTTCCTTTCCGTCTCCCTCTCCCTTTTCCTTCTCGTCTCCCTCTTCCTTTTCCTTCCTGCTTCTCTCTTCCTTTTCCTTTTCCTTCCCGTCTCCCTCTTCCTTTTCCTTCCTGCTTCTCTCTTCCTTTTCCTTTTCCTTCCCGTCTCCCACTCCCTTTTCCTTCCCGTCTCCCTCTCCCTTTTCCTTCCTGCTTCTCTCTTCCTTTTCCTTTTCCTTCCCGTCTCCCTCTCCCTTTTCTTTCCCGTCTCCCTCTCCCTTTTCCTTCCCGTCTCCCTCTCCCTTTTCCTTCCTGCTTCTCTCTTCCTTTTCCTTTTCCTTCCCGTCTCCCTCTTCCTTTTCCTTTCCGTCTCCCTCTCCCTTTTCCTTCTCGTCTCCCTCTTCCTTTTCCTTCCTGCTTCTCTCTTCCTTTTCCTTTTCCTTCTCGTCTCCATCTCCCCTTTCCTTCCTGCTTCTCTCTTCCTTTTCCTTCTCCTTCCCGTCTCCTTCTCCCTTTTCCTTCCCGTCTCCCTCTTTCTTTTCCTTCCCGTCCCCATCTCCCTTTTCCTTGCCGTCTCCCTCTCCCTTCTGCTTCCTGCTTCTCTCTTCCTTTTCTTTCTACTTCCCGACACTCTCTCTCTTTTCCTTCCCGTCTCCCTCTCCCTTTTCCTTCCCGTCTCCCTCTTCCTTTTCCTTCCCGTCTCCCTCTCCCTTTTCCTTCCTGCTTCTCTCTTCCTTTTCCTTCTCCTTCCCGTCTCCCTCTCCCTTTTCCTTCCCGTCTCCCTCTTCCTTTTCCTTCCCGTCTCCCTCTCCCTTTTCCTTCCTGCTTCTCTCTTCCTTTTCTTTCTCCTTCCCGTCTCCCTCTCCCTTTTCCTTCCCGTCTCCCTCTCCCTTTTCCTTCCCGTCTCCCTCTCCCTTTTCCTTCCCGTCTCCCTCTCCCTTTTCCTTTCGTCTTCCTCTCCCTTTTCCTTCCCGTCTCCCTCTCCCTTTTCCTTCCCATCTCCCTCTCCCTCTTCCTTTTTCTTCCTGTCTCCTTCTCCCTTTTCCTTTCGTCTCCCTCTCGCTTTTCCTTCCCGTCTCCCTCTCCCTTCTCCTTCCCGTCTCCCTCTCCCTTTTCCTTTCGTCTCCCTCTCCCTTTTCCTTCCCGTCTCCCTCTCCCTTCTCCTTCCCGTCTCCCTCTCCCTTTTCCTTTCGTTTCCCTCTCCCTTTTCCTTCCCGTCTCCCTCTCCCTTTTCCTTCCCGTCTCCCTCTCCCTTTTCCTTCCCGTCTCCCTCTCCCTTTTCCTTCCCGTCTCCCTCTCCCTTTTCCTTCCCGTCTCCCTCTCCCTTTTCCTTCCTGCTTCTCTCTTCCTTTTCCTTCTCCTTCCCGTCTCCCTCTCCCTTTTCCTTCCCGTCTCCCTCTCCCTTTCGTCTCCCTCTCCCTTTTCCTTCCCGTCTCCCTCTCCCTTTTCCTTCCCGTCTCCCTCTCCCTTTTCCTTCCCGTCTCCCTCTCCCTTTTCCTTTCGTCTCCCTCTTCCTTTTCCTTCCCGTCTCCTTCTCCCTTTTCCTTTCGTCTCCCTCTCCCTTTTCCTTCCCGTCTCCCTCTCCCTTCTCCTTCCCCTCTCCCTCTCCCTTTTCCTTCCCGTCTCCCTCTCCCTTTTCCTTCCCGTCTCCCTCTCCCTTTTCCTTCCCGTCTCCCTCTCCCTTTTCCTTCCCGTCTCCCTCTCCCTTTTCCTTCCCGTCTCCCTCTTCCTTTTCCTTCCCGTCTCCCTCTCCCTTTTCCTTCCTGCTTCTTTCTTCCTTTTCCTTCTCCTTCCCGTCTCCCTCTCCCTTTTCCTTCCCGTCTCCTTCTCCCTTTTCCTTCCCGTCTCCTTCTCCCTTTTCCTTCCCGTCTTCCTCTCCCTTTTCATTCCCGTCTCCCTCTAACTTTTCCTTCCCGTCTCCTTCTCCCTTTTTATCTCTCTCCCCTTTTCTTTCCGTCTCCCTTTCCTTTTTCTTTCCCGTTTGCCTCTCACTTTTCCTTCCCGTCTCCCTCTCACTTTTCCATCCTTTTTTCTCTGTTTTTCCTCTCCCATTCCCTTTTCCTCCAGAAGTCCCCTCCGTTTCTCCTTCCTTGTCTCCCTTTTTCTCTTGAGGCCTCCTTGCCCTGCCTTTCTCCCTCTCCACCTTCCTTTCCCCTTATCTTCCTCTCTTCACTTCTTGAGCTCCCGTTTGGATAGTCATGTAAACAATGAATGTGCATAAACTAACGGTCTTACTAATTAGTGTCGTGTACTTGCCTCGAAGAAGAAACATTATATGACAAATTATATGTTAATGTTGAACATACTGATAATAGCAAAGATAATGATGATGATAAAAAATATTGATAACGTGAATGTTAATAATAATGATTACGAATGATAACAATTATCACATTACTTTAAAGGTAATGATACTGATAATGATAATAACAATAGTGATAATGATGATATTGATTATGGTAATTATTTTTAGTTTTACTAATCATAATGATAATTGTAGTAACTATAATGATAATGATAATAATGATAATGATAATGGTGAACATGATGATGATATTAATACTCATAGTATTAATAGCAATAGTAATAATGATAATGATAATTAATTATATTAAATAATAATGAAAATATCAATAATGATGATAATGAAACAATATTAATGGTACTACTACTAATACCATGATAATAATGATAATAATAATAATAATAAGGAAGACAATGGAATAATTCTAACGATAATAATAGCAATTAAAATAATAATATAAATAAAATAACGATGATTATGATGGAATGCTAATAATAATAATACTATCAATAATAGTAATAATGATAACATATTAATGATAACGATAAAATAACTGATATGATAATAATAATAATGATAATAATAACAATAATAATAATGATGATAATGATAATAATAACACTAATCATAATGATAATGATAATAATGATAACAATAATGATAATAATGATAACAATAATGATAATGATAATAACAATAATGATAATAAGAATAATGGTAATAATAATGATAAAGATAATGAAAATAATTATTATAATAATGATAATAACAATAATAGTCATAATAATAATAAAAAAAGATAATGAAACTAAAAGCAAATAGTAATAACGATAGCCATCGACATGACATCCACCTCCTTACCACACTTAAATCACCCGTCCATCAACCACGCTTGGGCGGAAAATTCCATCTAACTTGGCTCTCGTGTTTCTTAGGTAAGTGAGGCGCGCTTGGCGATTGCAGGCTTGATTTTATGAAGGGACCAGCCTTATTAGGGAGGCTGCTGGCTGATCGCGCTGCATGGAAGCTGTCTGTTCAATATGACCGTGTTTTTGTCCCTCCGAGTCTTGTTATTGTGCAGGTGGTGGTGGATGTACGGCTCTGTCAGTTGGTTTATATTTATGTTGCATTCCTCTCTCCCTCTCTTTCCCTTCTTTTCCCGCTTTCTATATTTTTCTTCTCTCTCTACACACTCGCTTACAGACTTACACAACACACAGGTGTGCCGAAATGAACATCAAATACAAGAGTCAGCTGAAAGGAGAGTCTGGTCGCGCCAACGTTCTCCCGCAGAAGTGCTTCCCTCCCTCCTTCTTGCCTGGCTCGGCCTCGGGGCTTCAGGGCCCAGGGCGCTTTAGGTGATGGCTCTCCTGGTCGCTTCTGCGTCGCAAGTGAATGCGAGCCTGGACGTTTGATTAGGATACTGGCGGTGTCCTTGGCAACCGAAAAAACGGGCGAGTTTGGAATTTCATTATCCTTCGTACACTGATTAATTTGCATCCAACACATTCAGACGCAAACTTACTTACGCATGGGCGTCATCTCAACTTTTTCTTGGTGGTGAAGCAAGAATGGCGAGCTTCTAGGATGCTACGACCCGGTTTTTTTTTTTTTTTTTAGAAAAAATAGCTATCCTAGAAGTATTTTGAACCTACGACCAGAGCTATAAAAGTATAATCTAGGCACTTGGCCTTCGAGGTGGCAGTCAATG
>NC_091586.1:8901371-8913871 GCF_042767895.1 Penaeus vannamei
CATGCTTCGCTAAATGCCATTTTCTCTGACTGCCTTTTCGTAAATTGCAAAATAACACGGTATAGCATTTCATTTCATCTAGTGTCATACGCACGCTCTTTGTCGACTGTCATGGCTGTGTGTGTCAATTGAAGGCTCTATAATTTGCTATGATTTCTTCTACATATGTCAAATATCAAAATCTATTTCCTTTTGTTGACCCTTATGTTCACTGGGATTACGAGCCCTTTTTAAGACCCGCCGTTCAGTCTCTCTGATCAATGGCCACGTCATCTTTGCCACTTCGTCTCCCGCTTCACCTCCTGCCCTATTGTCGCGTTTTAAGCCCCGGTTTTAGCCACGCATTAAACCCGTATTGAGCAGAATAACGCTGTTTGTTTACGTCACGCGTCAAAGACCCCGCAGCACCTCGGGTTATCGTCTGCTTGTGTTGCTTCCCTTTCTTTTTAGCGTCTCTGTCTGCGTCCCTCATTTTCCCCTCGAGGGATGAGCTGTTCGTCCGTCATCACCCCTCGTTTCTCTCTCATTCCCTCTTTCGCTTTTCATTCCGTATACGGCTGGTGCTTCTTCTCTTTCATCCCACTGAGATAAGGGCGTGTCTGTGTCTCCTTGGTGAGCGCGATGTACACACAGCCATACAGTTAATTGCACTTTATGTTCACGTGCGGAAAAGTCCCTCTCGGTTCAGTTTTAATGCGCCCTTCTCCCTTCTCGCTAACGAGGAACTTGGCTTTCACCCTCTGTCTTTTTTTTTTCTTTTTTTATGACCAACTTACGTAATGCTTTTCCCTATTACACGTGGGGAAAAAACCTTGCCTCGTTTAAGCTTCCTTCCTACGCTATCGCCTCCTTTTCCCCTTTTCACGGTGTCTTTCTCTCTCCTCTCTCCTCTCCCTTCTTCTTCCCTTTCCCCCTCATTTCCTCTTCCCTCCCTTTCTCCCTTCTCGTCCTCGCGTTCCTTTCTCTTCCTCTTCCCTCTGCCCTCTGCATCCTCCTCTCTCGTTTTCCTGCTTCTCCCTTCGCATTCTTTTCCTCTCTTCTTTCTTTACCTTCGCATTCTCCTCGAACCCCTTCTCCTACGTCTTCCCTTTCTCCTTTTCCCTGCGCCCTCTCTTTCCCTTTCCTCTCCCCTCTCTTCCCCTTCCCTTTCCCCCTTTTCTCCTGCGTTCTCCCTCTTTCTCCCCTTCCCCCTTCCCCTCCCCTCCTCTGTTGTTTTCCTCCCCTTCTTTTCCCTTCTCCTGTGCCCCTTCTCTTTTTCCTCCTTCCCCTCCCCTCTTTTCCCCATCCCCTGCGCCCACTTTCCCCTTCTCCCCTCTTTTCTCCTTTCTTCCTTCTCCTCATCTGCACGTCCTTCCCCTCCACTCTTTTCCCCTGCATCCACTTTCCCCTTCATTCCCCCTTCCCTACTCTGCTTCCCTATTTCCATCTTGTCTTTTCCCCTTCCCCCCTTTTCTCTTTCCCCTTTTCCTCCCCTCTTTCCCCCTTCCCCTCTCTTTTCCCCCTTCCCTTCTCCTCTTTTCCCCCTACCCTTCTCCTCTTTCCCCCTTCCCTTCCCCTCTTTCCCCCTACCTCTCCACTTTTTCCCTTCCCCCTCTCTTCTTTTCTCCCTTCCCTTCTCCTCTCTTCTTTTCCCCTTCCCCTCCCCACTTTCTCCCTTCCCCTCCCTCTTTCTCCCTTCCCCTCTCTTCTTTTCCCCTTCCCCTCCCCTCTTTCCCCCTACCCCTCCACTTTTTCCCTTTCCCCTCTCCTCTTTCCCCTTTCCCCTCTCCTCTTTTCCCCCTTCCCTTCTCCTCTTTTCCCCCTTCCCTTCTCCTCTTTCCCCCTTCCCTTCTCCTCTTTTCCCCCTTCCCTTCTCCTCTTTCCCCCTTCCCTTCTCCTCTTTTCCCCCTTCCCTTCTCCTCTTTCCCCCTTCCCCTCTCCTCTTTTCCCCCTTCCCTTCTCCTCTTTTCCCCCTTCCCTTCTCCTCTTTCCCCCTTCCCTTCTCCTCTTTCCCCCTTCCCTTCTCCTCTTTTCCCCCTTCCCTTCTCCTCTTTCCCCCTTCCCTTCTCCTCTTTCCCCCTTCCCTTCTCCTCTTTTCCCCCTTCCCTTCTCCTCTTTCCCCCTTCCCCTCTCCTCTTTTCCCCCTTCCCTTCTCCTCTTTTCCCCCTTCCCTTCTCCTCTTTCCCCCTTCCCTTCTCCTCTTTCCCCCTTCCCTTCTCCTCTTTTCCCCCTTCCCTTCTCCTCTTTCCCCCTTCCCCTCTCCTCTTTTCCCCCTTCCCTTCTCCTCTTTTCCCCCTTCCCTTCTCCTCTTTCCCCCTTCCCCTCTCCTCTTTTCCCCCTTCCCTTCTCCTCTTTTCCCCCTTCCCTTCTCCTCTTTCCCCCTTCCCTTCTCCTCTTTCCCCCTTCCCTTCTCCTCTTTTCCCCCTTCCCTTCTCCTCTTTCCCCCTTCCCTTCTCCTCTTTTCCCCCTTCCCTTCTCCTCTTTCCCTCCCCTCTCTTCCCCCTTCCCTTATCTTTCCCCTCTTTCCCTCCCCTCTTTTCCCCCTTCCCTTCTCCTCTTTCCCTCCCCTCTTTTCCCATTCATTTGCGCATTCAATACTCCATCAGTCAAGCATTCAACTCTTCTCCCCTCGTGCACCTGGACCTTTCACACGCCCCTCTCCTTTCTCCTTTCATTTCTCTTTATCCTGTGTCCTCTATTCGTCTTTACGCGAGGTTTTCTTCTGGGTTTATCTTTCTCTTGTATTTTGTTTGCTTTACTACTTGTTTGCTTGTTTGCTTCGCTCGCCTGTTGGTGTGATTCGCAAACAACAGTAAAAACCAAAACGAATTATCATTTTTGACGATATTCTTGATGTTAAAGAATGTGTTGTTTTAGTTTCTGTCCATTTTCCTTAAGATTTTGCATTACTTCCGTTTAAAATAATTATCGGGGAGGATTTCCAGAATGAGCTTTGACATACTCAAATTTGGAATAAAAAAAAAAGGTTTCTCCGTTTTCACTCGACATCAGCAAATGCGATGCATATTGAAAATTCACTCCCTCGTCCTTTCACTGGGTTTGACTCCTTCCTCACTCTGTCGCTTTCTCACTGTCTGTCTGTTTCTGTCTCTGTCTCTCCTCTGTCTGTCTGTTTGTTTGTCTCTGTCTCTCCTCTCTCTCTGTCTGTCTGTCTGTTTCTGTCTCTGTCTCTCCTCTCTGTCTGTCTGTCTGTCTCTGGCTCTGTCTGTCTGTCTGTCTCTGGCTCTGTCTGTCTGTCTGTCTCTGGCTCAGTCTCTGTTTGTCTGTCTGTCTCTCTCTCTCTCTCTTTCTCTGTCTCTCGTAATTCCTCCATAGTTTCACACTGTGCTCTTGACATATAGAGAGATGGTCGCTCAGTCAGTTATTAATAATTTCAGGAGAGAGAGGGAGAGGGAGAGTGAAAGCGAAAGAGAAACAACATGCAAAGACGCTAAAGCCAAAATGTCTGCGATTTAAAAGTTTGTTTTTGGTAAGGCAGTTCCATTATTTGGTCAATGAGAAATGCGTGATATTGCTAGTATCCGAAATGAGTGGAACAGGACGATAATTTTGCCGGAACACTACGACAAATAGGGCCAGTGCTTTTTCCCCAGTGTCTCTCTGTAGCAATTATTTTGTTCCACTTGTCACTGTATATCTTCTCTCTCCGTACTTCCCTCCCTTTCGATCTCTCTGTTTGTCTGTCTGTCTGTCTGTCTGTCTCTCTCTCTCTCTCTCTCTCTATCTATCTATCTATCTCTATCTGTCTGTTTAGCTATCTATTTGTCTATCTATTTTTTCTCTCTCAACTCCCCTTTTCTGTTTCTCTCTCGCAGACATGTTATGCCCCATCTTCTGTGGTACATGACATGTTGAAATTATGAATTCTTCTTGAGAATAAAATAATTTTTTGAGGATTTCTCCCAGAGAAACAAACTATGTAAAATAAAAGCTTATTTGCATTGTTAATGTATGTTTTTTTTTTTTTTTTTGTATTATCAAATGTGTATTCGAGCGAGGTGGATTTTTTTTAGCCAGTTTGTTTAAGTATTCTTCCTCTTACTTGGCCTTTTTCATAACGACTGTGACTCGGCTTGGACACAGGAACAAAGAATAAGGGTTTATTGTCATACAATTTCGGTAATATTTTGGTTCAATGTGTAAAAAGTATTACTGATATCTACTGACTTTTTATAGCGACTGTGACGCAGCTGTCTTCTCCTGGAGCGTGACAATTTGATGGAAAAACCGAAAAGCCGACTGAAGGAATTGAAGCTGCCACCAGCAATCTTCTCAGCACTCTCCCATTTCTGTATGGGTCGCCGTTATGGATGAGCCGCTTCCGCTGATTTTCCTATTACGGCTCATTCCATATTGGTTTTTGCATTTGTTTTTACCGTCGGATGCCCTTCCTGACACCAACCCTCTCTATTTATCCGGGCTTAGGACCAGCATCCCCAAAGGCAGGCTTGTCCCCCGGGTGGTCTTTACAATGGGCAATCAAGGTAAAGTTTCTTGCCCAAGGGAACAACGCACCAGTCGGGGGAATCGAACCCTCGAACCTGGATTTGTCGACGAATCCAAAATCCGATGCGCTAAAAACCAACGTAATGAAACGCTGAGTGAACATTTGCTCTTAAGCTGAGTGCTCAAGTTCTATCCTTACGATCTTATGCTTAAAGAAATTAGTCAAAATCCTCGACTAAGGAATAATGCCGACAAAAATCAACTGGTATGCCAAAATAGCGCAAGAGGACGGTCCTAAAATTACAATAAGACCCTAGCAAAAGGGAATTGTGTTAAGATATGATTCGCGTTACAGAATTGTTTTAAAGAAACAGGCCAATAGTTAATTTGTTCGAGAGGAGCAACATTTTATATACATACATACATATATATATATATATATATATATATATATATATATATATATATATATATATATATATATGTATGTATATTTAGTTAATTCAAAAGAATTTTTATGTAGATATAGCATGGAGACGAGAGTAGAGCTAAAGTCAGAGGGAATCTCTACTCTATGGATCAGATATATAAAGCAATACTGAATATTTCCCATATTATATATTGTAACGCCATTAAAACTAAAAAAAAAAAGAAAGAAAAAAAAACGATGGATTAACAGTTTTTGATAATATTCTGATGCAATGGCTCATTATGATTAAACTCATAGTGGCGACTGCAAAAAAAGAATGATGTGCAAAATTATGATAATGATGATAACAAAATTAATGGTAATAGCAATGATAGCAATGATACCTGCAAAAACGAACAGATTAAATTATTAAATAAAAGTGAATATTAAATTAAAAGATTAAATGATTAAAATGAATGTAATTAGATAAACCATATTAATAGCATTCTTGATGAAACGATAGTGACATTATCATCATCGCCAACACGATTAATGATAATAATAACAATGATAAGACTAATCATGATAATAACAGCGACGATAATAGCAATAATAATATTAGAAATAATAAATAGTAAATAATAATGATGATCACTAAAATGAAATTGATAATGATAGCAACAGAAACCTCTGGTGAACTCACTCTCCTCTTTTCCTTAAAAAAAAAGAAAAAAAGAGAAAAGAAAAAAAATAAGAACAAATAAATTAAATGGTAAAAAAGGTAATTGGAAATACAACCGAAAAATTCCAAAATAGAATGAGAGGAAGGAAAGTTGACAGGTTGATACATAGGCCTATTGAGTTGAGGGAATGAGTAGATGAAAAGAGAGAAAGGAGATGAGGGGAGAGAAAGGAGATGAGAAGAAAGATGAGGAGAGAGAAAGGAAATGGGAGGGGAGTTGGGAGAAAGAAGAGGAGAGGGATGAAGATGAGGAGATGAGAGGGGAGAGACAAATGAGTGATAGGGAGGAAAGAGAAATGAGAGGAGGGTGGGAGGGGCAGGTAATAGGAAAGGAAAAGAAATGTGGAGGGAGTTGGGAGAAAGAAGAAGAGGGAGGAAAGAGTAGATGAGAGGGGAAGAGAAATGAGAGGGGGTGGGATGGGTAGAGAAGAGAATGGGGATGAGAGGGGAGTTGAGAGGAAAGAAAGAGGGGAGGGAGTGGTAAGCAGAAAAGGGGGTTGGTGGTGGAGGTAATTTTAGGGTAGGAGAATGGGGGAAGAGGAGAGGCAAGAAGAAAGAGGAGATAGCAAGGAAGTTGAGAGAATGGAAAATGGGGAGGGAAGGGAAGAGGATAGAGAAGAGGGGATAGAAAAGTGATTTATATAGGAGTGGAGAAAGAGAGAGAGAGAGAGAGAGAGAGAAAGAGAGAGAGAGAGAGAGAGAGAGAGAGAGAGAGAGAGAGAGAGAGAGAGAGAGAGAGAGAGAGAGAGAGAGAGAGAGAGAGAGAGAGAGAGAGAGAGAGAGAGAAGGAGAACGGCGAGTAATAAGGAGTTGATAGAAGAGAATAGAGAAAGAGAGAGGTGGAGAAATGGGGAGAGAAGAGAGAAGAGTTGGGTTATAGAAAAGTGGAAATTAGAAGAACGGGAAGGATTTGATAGAGAAAAAGTAGAGGCAGTGTAATATGTAAACACAAAGGAGAACTGAAGAGAAAATGAACAAGCAAGTAAGTGAACGATCCAAACAGATAAAAAACTAACAGAATTAAAATAATCGTAAAGAAGAGGGAGAAAGAAGAGAAGAGAGAGAGAAAGAGAGACAGAGGAAGAGGGAGAGATAAAAGAAAGAGGAAGAGAGAAAGAACATGCACGAACGCTAAAAATATCGCAGAGCTGTCAAATACAATTCCAGCGTGAAATATGTGTCGATGAAAGTGATGTCCCACAACATTTGGTCAATAAAGTTCTGCAATATTTATGCAACAATCGACATAGAAACACCAGAGGAAGATGTCACAACACAACACATAAGTCATTATGGTAGAAATATCATAAGAATAACACGCACTAAACAAAAATCCTTCAGATGTTAGTGCAGAACAAAAAAAAAAAAAAAATAAAAAAAAAAAAAAATAAAAAATAAATAAAAAAGGAAGGTAAACACACTCTTTTTAATGTATATTATCCGATTAGCGTTTTTTTCTTTCTTTCTTTCTTTCTTTCTTTCGTTATGAAGTGTAGGTCGTCATTTTCTTATCTCGTTATTTCATTTTTATCTATTATTATCATTATCATCATTATTCTGTACGATGTCCTCTATTACTCTCCCTCTTGCTTCTTTTCTGATCCTAAATCTTTCTATCCTTCTCTCTTCCCTCTTTCGCTTTCTCTCTCTTACACGATCGGTAGAATATATCCAATAAAACATGAATAATGGAGAAGGTGCGAACTATATACTAGATGTATATATTTATTTTTCATGTCTCCTACGACGTTTTCTCTGATATTTCTATCATCCCAAACTTTATTCAATTTCTCCTCTTCTTTTTCCGCATCCTGTTTCTTCAATTTTTTTCTCCTGCTTGTGTCACTCTCTTTTAAAATCGTTCATTCCCCATTTTCTCTCTTTATTTTAGTATCATCTCTTCTTCTTGCTTTCATCATCCACCGTTTTCTGCCATTTAGATTATTTTTCGCCTCCCATTTTCTTTCTTTATGCTACGTGTTTCACTCTTCTATTCACTTTTATTTCTTATTCCCGCATTCCAATTTATTTCTTCCTTTCTGCTACTCTTTTCACTCTCTTCTGAAACCCTTATTTTTTTTTCTCCTCGTCCTGTCGTCCTTCTCGTAAGAGCTAAGAGAGCTTTCAAGTTTTAAATATGCTCTTTGAGGTGGAAAATTCCCGCCTTTTTTCTCGTATGTTTTTGCGCTAAAAGGAAAAAGAATTTTCGTCTCTGTGTCTCTGCGTATGAGTCTGATTATGAGTCTGTATGCCTTGTGGTTTCTCGTATATTTGTACGCATACATACAACGCAAGCACTCGCACACACACACACACACACACACACACACACACACACACACACACACACACACACACACACACACACATTTTCTCTCTCTTTCTCTTTGTCAGTCTGTTGACCTGCCTCTACCTGATAATGGATAAGGCATATTAAGGTTTTCCTTTATTTCACGTTCAAGTTGTATTTGTATATAACTATCCACTGTTTTCTATGTATTCTGCTCTCTCTCTCTCTCTCTCTCTCTCTCTCTCTCTCTCTCTCTCTCTCTCTCTCTCTCTCTCTCTCTCTCTCTCTCTCTCTCTCTCTCTCTCTCTCTCTTCCTATCTCCTTTCCTCACACCTCCCATATCACACGTTGAAGGGTTTACCAAGATGATCGAGGATAAAATCGGGCGCCCCGTTCTGAAATTGCACAGCATAATTCACCAAGAAAAATTATGGGTCAGGAACTCGAACTCTGATCTCAACAAGGTGATGGCTGCTGTTACAGAAGTAGTGAATTTTCTTGTTGCAAACTCTTCTCCTACGCATTGGAAGTTCCAAGCTTTCTTTGAAGCAGAGGGTGGTTAGAGATATATCCTTGCAAAGCAGTGTTAGGTGGTTAAGTTGTGGAGAAAGGAGATAAGAAGAGAGAAGAAATTGGAGAAATTTGTAGAATAGTTTGATGAAATCAGGATTTTCTTATCAGAAACAGGCCATGACTATCCTGAGCTGGAGGACAGAGATTGGACAGTGGAACTTATGTTTTTCTCAGACATCACTAAACTTCTTAATGATTTCCGTCTTCTCGTTCAAGGTGCTGGGAAACAGTGATGGATTCGCATTATATTGGAAAGCATTTGCTGCAAAGCTTGCAGTTGACAGATATTAAAATTGGTTCTTTCTATTACCTCAAAAACTTGAAGAACTCATCTGCAGATCTTCCTGTCAACACAACTGATCTGCAGGGGTATATGCAAGGATTGAAACCAAGTTTTCAATCAGATTTAAAGTATTCCAACACAGTGCCTCATTTTTTTCATTTTAATCAGACCAAACACCTTTAAATACAGTGAGTTGGACGCGTCTCTTTTTGAGTGGATAGAAATTATTTTACGTTCAGGCCTCATCCTTGTGGACGATAAATTTAAAGATCTTCGAACAGGATTGGAAGCTAGTACGAATGATCCTGCAGCCACCACATTAAGCTGCTGGACATCATTGCCTGATAAATTCAAGAGCATGAATAAAGTAGCTTTTGGTTTGCTATCACCATTTGGATCAATATATCAGTGTGAGCAGATGCTTTCCCACCCGAAGCACAGCCTCAACCCCATCGCAGCTAGCTTACAACGGTTCATTCTGAGGGTTGTGTGAAGCTCAAGGTGTCGAGATATTCGCCCCATATTTCAACTCTGACCAAAGGAAAGCAAGGGCAAGGATCGCATTGATATGGGGAGTATGAATATATAACTATATAACTATATGTATATATATGTGTGTGTATGTGTATATAAAACCACACACACACACACACACTCAAAAACACACACACACACACACACACACACACACACACACACACACACACACACACACACACACATATATATATATATATATATATATATATATATATATATATATATATCATATTACAAATAAAGCTAAATGCTACAGAAAATATTACAATCAAGTTATGGACATGCGGGAAACTACAATTTACTTTAATCGTAATGGTCTGGTCCCTACAAACTGTATATGATTTCAATTTCCATAGGCTATAAAGTTTCGAAAAAGGTCGTAAAACAAAAAAAACAAAAAAGTATCAATTATAAACTGGCGCACTATGTTCCAAAGGTTACCGACCGCTGGTGTAAATATTGGTATTATGAGATGAATTACACTGATAAATTACAGTATTCAATTACACTGTGAAAGTTCTGCTGTTGTTTCTATTTTGTGATGATTGATTACACTGAAAGTTATGCTGTTGTTTCTATTACGAATTGTTTAATCACACTGCTTGTAAAAATTCTGTTGTTCTTTCTATGGTGTGTAGAGGTCGCTTGGTCCAGTTAAGTATGTAAAGAAAGAATGCTTGTAAGAACTAAGCGATAGTGTGGTATGAAAGACATGTTGTTCCCGCCTTTAAATATCCATATTTGTCAATGTCTAATTGGTTGTTTGGCGATCTTGCTAATAACTGTGAGCCTCTGTGATTGTTTGCGCGGCGTTGGGCAGTTACGGTTAATTTGGCTTTTGATGTGGGTAGTATTTCCAGGTGTACGTGTGTAATTAGGGTTCATAAATCTGGTGGCGCTGGCATTGACCTGCTCAAGCTTGTTCGTGTAGTGTATGGCAGTAAGGGGTTATAATGCTGAATGTAAATGCGTACTGTAAGCTATGTGATTGATGACTTTTGTACAGTTCCGTATGCTTCTCCTCTAGAACCCCAGAGTCTTATTATCTTTATTTACGATGAGGTTTATATGTGTTAAAGTACAGACGATGAGAGGCGGACTCTGAGATAATTATACGATGTCGTGGATACCAGTTTTGGGTCTGGAATGTTATGTTTAGTTCCTGCGTGCCATCTGGTGAATAGGAGTACTTCTATTTACTAGTAATATTATTTACTGGTATTGTTATTTACTAGTTCTAAATTTGATGTCAAGTGTTTCCCCACTGATTGAAGGAGTCTACGACCGCCTTCCGCAATAACAAGTCGAAAAATGTAAAAAAAAAAAAAAAAAAAAAAAAAAGAACAAAGAAAAAAAAGGGCTTAACAAAAACTTTAGGCATGGATATTAGGGAATAATTAATGTTATATGAAAAAAGGAGGCCAACATATAATATATATATATATATATATTTATATATATTCATATATATGTATATACAAACATATTATGCTGATGACCCTGTTACAATTCAGAAAACCTATTTCTGAAGTCAGTTAACGATAAACGATGAGCTAACATGTTTTGCCAGAACTCTTTACACGTCATATAAATTGTGGACGTTATGAGTGCAAATTTCCAAGGCATAATTGAATTTTCGTTTGAACTGGCAATCGCATATTATTAACCAGATGAAATCCGGTGAACAGCGTGGATTAATGTACCAAATATGAAACTGATTACCGCACAAGACCTAAAATCATTTTTATGAAAAAAATAAAAAAAATAAATAAAAAATAAATAACGCATCTCACATATATCAATCGTTTTGGGAGCGACAAATTTTCAATGAATTATCTGCAATGAGGCTAAAAACGTAAACTCACTCATGAAGGCTTTTGTAAGTCTCCCAAAAACATTGAAATGAATACAGCTTGTAGTTCTCATTTTTTAAACCTGTAAGTATTCCAGGCAATGGACCATTTAGTTAAAGTATTAATGAAATATGTCTTACAGGAAGCAACAAAAGCACTTATTTTACCATTCGTGTGATCTCAACAATCGAGATTTAGCATTATTTACTGTAGCTCAGCATTCTACAGCCAAGTGTCCTTCCTGTGAGAATACGATTTATAACACCGATCCCTCAGAAGAAGCACTGGTTTTAATTGCTGCCACTGTGTTTATGTCAATGCAATATTGTTTTTGATTTAACGGTCCCGCCAGTGTTGCCTCTGGAGTAAGTTTTAAATATAAATATGCAGATGTATTTGGTTTGGATAAATGAAAATTATTTGAATCTGGTTCTGATTCTCTCTCTCTTTCCCCTTCTTTCACTTCCCCTCTCCATCCCTCACTTCATTCCATCCTCTCTCCGCCTATCCTTCCTTCCCTCCCTCCCTTTTTTCCATCCTCTCTCCACCTATCCTTCCTTCCCTCTCTCACTTCATTCCATCCTCTCTCCACCTATCCTTCCTTCCCTCCCTCACTTCATTCCATCCTCTCTCCACCTATACTTCCTTCCCTCTCTCACTTCATTCCATCCTCTCTCCGCCTATCCTTCCTTCCCTCCCTCCCTCACTTTTTTCCATCCTCTCCACCTCTCCTTCCTTCCCTCCCTCACTTCATTCCATCCTCTCTCCGCCTATCCTTCCTTCCCGCCCTCCCTCCTCCCCCTCCTCTCTCCCTCCCTCCCCTCCCCTCTCCTCTCCTCTCTCCCTCCCCTTGACACAAAAGAGGCTGAAGAAGGAAGACCCGAACTACAGACGCAGACACGAGGAGCCCTGACACGACGAAGCAATCACAGATCCGCGCCTGTCACAGGAACGAAGCAAGATTGGCCTCACGAATGAAGCGACGGACAGGCTGCTCTCTCCTCATCAGGTGGACCGAAGCTCATGACCTTCTAGTTCAGCAGCAGAAGCCCAGAAAAGATATATTTCGTGAACATACCTTACAGAAGAGGCTTGACTAGACAGAGTGGTAGGGTAGACCTAGAACATACCCGGGTAGTATGTGGTCCCAAATTGCGGTATTACTGACAAAATAGAAAACATTGTCTACCAAAAGAGGTAAGGAAATCATTATTGCATTTTCACTATACTTTCATAGCAAGAACATGAACTCTTTTGAACAAACAACACAAATGTCATATATCGGGATGTTCGTAATAAAATTTCTCTATCAACTTCTGCAGAAATATTAGTTTATACTAAGTTTGCGACGAAAATATTACATT
>NC_091586.1:8923871-8928871 GCF_042767895.1 Penaeus vannamei
GGGCTGACGGCGCCAGGCAATCCCTTCGCTGTCTGACGCCCACTCGTTCAGGGAGGGTGATGGGAGGAGGAGGAGGAGACAGAAGAGAGGGAAAGAGAGGTGGGAGGGAAGAGGAAGGGGAGAAGGAGAGGGAGGAGAGGGAGGAGAGGGAGGAAAGGGAGGAGAGGGAGGAGAGGGAGAGGGAGAGGGAGACGGAGAGGGAGAAGGAGAGGGAGAGGGGGAAGGAGAGGGAGAGGGACAGGGAGAGGGAGAAGGAGAGGGAGAGGGAGAGGGAGGAGAGGGAGAGAGAGAGAGAGAGAGAGAGAGAGAGAGAGAGAGAGAGAGAGAAGACAAGACTGACAGACAGGGTTGGAAAAAGACAGACAGATAGAAAGAGACCGAGAGAGAGAGAGTGAGAGAAAGAGAGAGAAGAGAGAGAGAGAGAGAGAGAGAGAGAGAGAGAGAGAGAGAGAGAGAGAGAGAGAGAGAAGACAAGGCTGACAGACAGGGTTGGAAAAAGACAGACAGATAGAAAGAGACCGAGAGAGAGAGAGTGAGAGAAAGAGAGAGAAGAGAGAGAGAAAGAGAGAGAGAGAGAGAGAGAGAGAGAGAGAGAGAGAGAGAGAGAGAGAAGACTGACAGACAGGGTTGGAAAGAGACAGATAGATAGAAAGAGACGGAGAGAAAGAGAGAGAGACAGAGAGAGAGAGAGAGAGAGAGAGAGAGAGAGAGAGAGAGAGAGAGAGAGAGAGAGAGAGAGAGAGAGAGAGAGAGAGAGAGAGAGAGAGAGAGTCAGACAAAACAGACATACATGGTTGGAAAGAGACAGATAGATAGAGAGATGGGGAGATATAGATAGATAAAGAGAGAGACTGAGAGATCAAGAGGGGTGGAGATAGAGAGAGAGAAAATGATAAGGGGAAAGAGAGAGAGACCTGGAGACAAACAGACAGGCAGGCAAATAGAGACAGACCGACCGACAAACAGAGAGAGAAACAAACAGAAAGGGAAATAGAAAGTGACATACGGACAGACAGAAAAACAAACAGAGAGAGAAAACAAACAGAAAGGGAAAGAGAAAGTGACATACGGACAGACAGAAAAACAGATATACAGACAGATACACAGACTGAGAGAAAGCACAAGAGAGAAAAGGTGAAGGTGAAAGAGAGAGAGAGTCCTACAGAAGAACAAGCAGTCAGGCAGCAGTCAAATATTCCGATCACATTTCAAGCCAGACGACACGACACGACAGATACGGCGCAAAGTGTAGTCGAATCATGGGAGAGAATAGCATAACTAAATCTCCAGCAAATGAGGATTTGAAAAGAAGTTATTTCCAGCTCACGAGACCTATGCAGCTGAAATCAGAACACTCACTTGTACACTTACACACACACACACACACACACACACACACACACACACACACACACACACACACACACACACACACACACACACACACACACACAGATATATATATATATATATATATATATATATATATATATATATATATATATATATATATATATATATATATATATATATGGTTAGTTAAGTAGATAAATAGAGGCAGATAGATAAAAAGAGAGAGAAAAATAATCAAGGTTCGGAGAAGTGTTTTCTCAGGTGCGGCAATGACCACCCTGTAGTGCACTAGCTCTCGGTATTCAATGGTACACAGAGCAACCAAGTGTAAGGCAATTTGCTAATTTATCAAACTATAAAGAGATGTGTTATATTTGAACTTAGGAGTCCGATTTTAAGTGTCTTACAAACGAAGACAGGTATTTTTACATGTCTGGGTATCTTTGTACACATATTGTTAATGGTTGTGAATGAGTTCTGGCATCCTCATGGTGGGGACAAAGATAGGGGAGGACAGGACCTGGCACCTTGACGTATCATCCCGCGGCTTAGAAGACACGGTCCTCTACTGATATGTCCTCAACGTCGGTGTTCGTGAGAATATTGTTAATGTTGTTGGTAATAAATGATAATTTTGATGGTGATAAATGAAATATGACGATATCAATGGCTTTTAAAATGTTAGTGTTGATGTTCTTCCTCTTCTCATTATTATTATAGTCATTGTTATCATGGTATTTATAAGATTTATTTTCATCATTAATTTTCAGCCGGGTCTCCAGATACATTGGCATTCAGGGGAATTAACTCACAGGTCAATTAGCAAGGCCTTGTTCGGACATTCTCTGAATGAGATGATCATACAACTAAATCGAAAACTTTGAGGATGAAAAATAGCAATTGACAGCTCTACAGAGTAAAACAAAAATTATACGTACTCTTCAAAAATGAACTATGATCTGGTAGCCTTCACTGCATTTATAACAAGAGGGTAATGGTTAATAATAATAATAAATGTTAATATAATATAAATGTTATAGGATAGCATTGTGTACAGCGTATCATAAAAAATGGATATGGTTTTCTGTTAAAGAATTGCGGTGCACCAATCCAATCAGCATCCAGCTTTCAGTAATGCCGATCAGATAAAATAGTTCTACATTGGTGAAAATAAAGGTTGGACGATATGTGTAAAATTTGGTGAAATCTTGTCTTCGCAAATCTCACTGACCTGAAATGAACTGAAAACACGTTAATTCAAGATATTTTAGCAAGTTATTTAGTATAGACGAAGAAATGAACTTTATATTGGACACGAATAAGTAACTTTTTGGAACTTTCTGTTGAAACTTTCCACTTTAAGGAGGAAGGTGCTGAGGCACTTGAGATTTTTTTTTTCTTTTTTCTTTTTTAATATTACAACACGTAGTCTATCAGATGTGATGGGTTCATTATTGTTATAGAGCAAGTGTCACTCCAAATGAACTTTCCTGTAAAACTTTTCAGGAGATGAAAGGAGCCAAACACGTGGCTATTGTGCGCGAACCAGCATCTCACTTTGAGTCCCTGTGGAGTTTCACTGGCAGGGAAGAGGTCAGCATCCGGACCAGTGCAAATTCGCCGTTGTCAAATCATCCTATTCCCTACGAAAAAGACGCGTATGGGATAACTAAACATAGAAAATAATATGTCCATTTTCCATAGAAACGAATCTTGGTACTTTTATAAGATCTTTGAATAATAATAAATCAACAAGAAGATGCAGATTTAATGGAGTTTCACATGCCTTCGGAATCAGACATGGCCTAGATATATCAAATGAAACGGATGTGAACAAAAACGAAAGGAAGGCTTTGACTTGCTGATGATTCCCGAAAAGTTCGACGAGTCCCTGGTCGTCCTAAAGCACCTCGCAGGCCGGACGACCCAAGACAGCCGGCGCCAAGACCAAGACCCGGAAGGACAGATTCATGAACCGACTCTCCGAAGCCGAGCAAGAGGGGCTTCGGAGACTGAACTGGCGAGACTCCTTCTGTGCAACTTCTTCAGGAACATCTTCGAAGAGAGGACGACGAAGAGAGGATGAAAAGGGAAATCGAGAAACTTCAGCAGGCATTTGCTAGTCTCCTTAGGGTCTGCGTCGCCGAACTTAAGTCAGCTAGATCGTAGGTAAAAACTTAGCGACTAACGACTCCAACAACTGCATGATAATTTCTATGGCGAAGATTCAGGCACAACTGCGGGAGAGGAAGAGGTTGTGGACGTAAATGGACGTTCGATATAAAAACATGGACATTCAAGAAAGACCGAAGGATATGAGAAAGAAGAAAGTGAGAAATGAGAGAAAGGGAAGTGAGAAATGAGAGAAAGGGAAGTGAGAAATGAGAAAGAGTGGAGTGTGAAGGAGAGAAATGATGAAACGTTTACATCCATGGAAGACCAAGAGGGAAGCGAGAGTGAGAAAAACGGGCAAGTTACAACGCTGATATACTGCCCTGTAAAATACTGAAAATCATAACAAAATACTAAAATCATAACAGTGTATGTTACAGCTGCAGCACGAGTTTCCCTCATCTTTAATCTAATTATAAAAGTCAAAGCCAGTCTGCTACTACAATGATATTCGTCTTCTCATTAGTAAAAAATGCTTTTCCAAACATTTTGAAAACTCGTGGCACCACCAGAATACTTTTAATATTTTCTTTCAGCGGAACGATACTTGCTGTTAAAATTTCTGTGATCGCTTTTCTTTTCTGACAACGCACACACACACACACACACACACACACACACACACACACACACACACACACACACACACACACACACACACACACACACACACACACACACACATTTTTGCATGTTGCAGAGACTCAACAACGTTTTTGTGATTGTGTTTACGAACCAGAAAAGAATTATTTCAACGTAATACCTATATATACTATAAGAATGGACAATACATTTTTATATTCTTATTTTCTGTGGCTCGTGGCTCGGTACCACACTCTCAGCAGGAATGTTCTAGAAATACTGTCTTTCTCGGTCTTTGATAGATAGATTGATTAAATATTAAGAATGATCTACTGCGTCAATAGCTAAGGTCATTCGCGGCGAATACCTTTTGGGATTTAAAAAATTAAAAATCTAAGCACAACCATTATACTTTCAGAGAGTAAAATTATTGCATAAACATTATTCATAATTAGATTATATTCAAAATATTAGTCTCCCTCAGGAAACTAAGTAGACTTGGTACGTCACAACCATCCTCAATACACTTCAGTGTGTGTGGAGGAGACGAATACGTCTTTGGTTTGAAAATGCTTCTCGACTTTGATCTCTGATGGCAATGGTCTCAACATGCACTCTCTTCTTCCTTACTGTCGCTGTCATTATGCGGAGAATTCATCCTGCTATTGCTATTGCTGTTCTCTCTTGTCGATCTTTAGTTGAGAAAAGAAAAGGAAATATATATACAAAGTAGAAACCCCGAGTATTCTTGCTCTGTTCGCAGGACCTGTGGCGTTTTAGATGCACTGACTTCCGTCAGATATAAGAATATCTCTAACGCCAAAATTATTACTTGTATCGACATATTTCTTCATATATATATATATATATATATATATATATATATATATATA
>NC_091586.1:8938871-8946371 GCF_042767895.1 Penaeus vannamei
GGCAGTATTGCGACACAGCTGTGGATATCTGTAAAGAACGTCACACACGGACCCAGACAATGTTGTGTTGCGAGCGTGATATTTCATATATTATCAGTATTATTATTATTATTATTATTATTATTATTATTATTATTATTATTTGTGTGTGTGTGTATACGTGATCCAAAATGTAACTTGATGGGGAAATTTACTTAGACTGCACGAAAGCTTTTTAAGAACTGTTTATCGGGGTATAATCATCTATTATCATTAATATTTTATTCATTTATTTATATATATATATATTTTTTCTCATTTTTTGACGTTCTCAGATACCCAAGCATCTCGTCACGTGTACAGTTTTTGTAACATAAACACACAAGTAAAAACTATAACAAATACAATTCAGGATGAATCTGCAGTTCAGTGTTATGTTCCTCAAATTAACTTCATATCATTTATTTCTTTTTCCTCAAAGGAATATCCATAAGGAATAACAACCATTAATCAAAGAGAATCAAGTAATCAATAAAAAAAAAATCTTTTCAGTGCCATCCCGCCTGTGTTCGTCCGACTTCCGCTCGTCGAGGAAACCTTAAATTGACCTTGAAAACTCCTTTACGTTCAAGCTGACGTTCAGCAAAGTAAGATCGGAAGTGAAAACGGAGAAGTGAAGTGATCAGATGTGATGGGAGTGTATTTCGGGATTTTCCTGTGGCACAGTTATCTAATTACATCTCTAAATTATGTTATCTAAAAACAGTCGCATCAAGAGTTCAATATCGTGGTTATTACCTGTTAACAATGTTAGAATTACGTGTCCTTACTGATAAATCCAACCATCTACATATACTTTTTTTTTTTTTTTACTTTTTTCTTCAAATTCCAGATATACCTATTATTGAAAGTGCTTGTGAAGCGTCTTATAACCCAACAACAATAACATCAATTAGCAATGATAACCATAATGGGAACAAAAAGCCCATAAATAAATAAATAAAAATTTGAGCCGCGGCCTCCCTCAAAGATAAAGAAAGACAATCAACTCATTATCATTTCTTTTGTTTGTTTGTTTGTTTTAACGCATGATTGGGGATTAAACCATCTTTATTGTTCTTCATGTATTCTTCATTCGTCCCTTTTCATCATGCAAATGATCAACAAGAACATAGTATGCATGAACAAAATCACTTTTTATGACTTATCTATAAGAAAAAAAAAATGTTACTCCTGATTCCCATAATCTAACATGTACGTATCTTTTTTATATATGTAATAAACAAGATTAACATACTATTACTACCGAAATATTTAAACAAAAAAGGACATCTCAAGTATTTCACTTATCAATTTAAAAGCTACATTACCATATCAAAAACGAAAAGATTGTACGTAGAGATTTTTATTTCTGCCTTGAACGGAATCTTCAATTTTGCATATTTTCTTATCCTTAAATGATATGTAAGAGCTACACATCTACGAACGACAACTAATATTTGAACATTTCGTCTAACTCATTATTCAACAATGCAAGAAGTTTTTGGTTCTGATCAATTCTGTCTGTTTTAGAACTTCTATGACATATTTCCACTTAAAAAAAAACAAAAAAAAAACAGAAACGCTGCACTAATTCCTTCATTTCGAAAAATCTATTGAAAAAAAAAAACGACAGATCATTTAATTTTCCATGTTGATAGCTATCCGTCGTACCATTATATTTCTAACGATCTAATTTCGTCTATTTTCTTGTAATTACTGCCTCAGAAATGGTAGTTGGCTGAGAGCTAACAGCCGCATCCCATTTTCTTCAGAGCAAAATTCAAGTCGAAGTTACTGTGTCATTTGCTGACGGAATGAGGTTAATACACTACGAAATGATAGTGTTTAAACATTAATAAAATGTTTAATACTGGCACAAAACTGCAATAATGACAGTGCATACAAACACCAACTCCAACACTACTTTTTTTAAATAATTGAACTAACATCATTTGCATTATAATCCAAAAAAAAAGAGAAAAAAATAGCAGATTGTTCCACTTTGTGCTGTACAAATCATTCACAAAAGAACCATGTCAAGTGAAATAGAAGACGCAGACGGTTTACGGTGGTGTACCTGGACAACAAGCATTTGGCCAACGGATCTTGCTTGACATGCCGGGTCAGCTTGTCGTCCTTTCGAGGTCATCTGTATACTGACCTTGCTGAAGGAGCCGAAGGTCTCACCAGCTGGCAAATCAGCAATACAAGGGATGTTCATTAAACCAGACTTCTCTGATCTATTCATAAACTGACTCTGAGGAAGTTTGAGACGTAACTTTGGTACGTTTTCCTTCGGCGAACAGAAAGCAAAGGTTTGATGAAATTCCTCTCGGTTCAGAAAGTCGTTGGCTGTTAGTCTGTTATTACTTATTTCTTATTATTTCTTTTTAACGTAAGTTTTCATCTTTGAGAAACCACGAGAAATCGCTTCCTCGCCAACGTGGAATCTTATTGCATTCTTTGTAATCGTATAATGTACACTGCTATTGCTTTCCTACTCGGTGTTCGCGTCTTCGAGTTCCAGAGTCGGGACGCCTTCGTGGAATGGCCGGTTCGCCACGAATGACCTACAATATCGCGTGTATGTATTGTGTATCGTAGTCGGACTTACACACCAGTCGCGCGCCGCAAGAACAGCATTTGCCTTGCCAGACTATGGCGAGGCTCGACATGCAAAGCGCCTTTCACATCGATAGAAACTTCGGCTACAACATTCTCGATTTCTTCAACAGACACATATGACCCAACCCTGTGAAATCAAATGAGAAAACACAGGCTCTCAAAATCATGTTAATACTACATTTAGGTTCAACATAGAATTATGAATTAGATATTCCAAGGCATTCGTTACTCCAAACTGGGTAACTGTCATATTGGTCCACCATCATCGACGCCGAGCCTAAGTGACGTCATCCCGCGTCACGTGACCACAGGGACCGGCATGGTGCTCGGGGCCGATGACAAAGCTTACAGATTCTCTAGTTTCTATGGACCATGGAAACCCTATGAGACAGACAATCACAAATTCAATAAGAGACAAACACATCAAGTCCACGCACAGCACAAACAGTCAGAAGTGTTCCACCCACAAGATAAAACAACACAGAGCATATTGCTAACAACATTGGTTTAATCATCAATAATGTGCGAGCTCAAGATGTATCGGTTTGACCCACGTGGACACGTCCTGTGTGCTCATTGGCTGATACCGGTAACTCAACGACCAATCAGCACTCAGGATTTTTAACATCTTGGACAACTGCTCGGTCTTACGTTATATCGAAGAGCGCTTTACACAATGATGACTTTACGAACATATGGACTTCAGAAAATCGTTGGAAAGACTCGTTCACGGCCCAACAAAGAAAGGCAAACAATACTAACTGTTAGGATTCTCCCCTTTCTCGCAGGATCGAAAGGACTCGTCCGTTGTAACCCGGGTTTGAAGTGACTCGAACTAATGACTTCTATTAAGCGCAGCCTAATAATCTAATAACATTTCGCTATAACTTTGTGTCTGGTTAATTCTGCAGCTTTCTGTGGCGGCGGCAAGAAAGGTCAGAGAGAGTGCGGAGAAATGCGCGCGCGACTTCGAAACACGTTTCTACGGGGATTCGTTGACAGGGAAGCGGGGGCGGGCGGGCGGGCCTTGGAGGGGCGGGGGGGAGATGGGGGGGGGGGGGGGGATACACAGGCTTAAAGGAGGTCAAATGCCTAACAGCCAATAAGGAGACTCCGACCTAGCATAAACACAGAGGGGTAAAGACGGGTCCTTCACGTTCGAACAGGGCGGGAGGCGCCGCGGGAGGAGAGGCAGGGACCGCGGGGACAAAACCTTACGAGGTCGCGTTGTCTGGCGGGATTCGCTGTTCTTCTGAGATTTAGAGCAGGTGGAAAACGATCACTGTGTATCTGGTGGTATGGCACGTGGATATCTACATGAGTTTTTTATTCAGTTGTCATCAGTTAAGTTATTTAAGGCAGAATAGCTGAAGACTAGTGACACTAAAGCTACGTTCTCTTTCACCTTTGGCATCGTCACAGCTGCAGACTCTTCACGGCGCGTCCGGTTCTACGCTTTTTTTCATCAACGGAAATCAAAATTGTAACCGTAACTAACGATTATGGAATGAAGCTTTACTGAGAAGTTAGTATTATTCCTTTTTAAATTCTATAATGCATTACAAACAGTCACGACAACAGGCTGCAGTGCGGAAGTGGCGCAAATTGACAAAGAACGTGGCCTAACTTTGAGCCAACGGTGATTGAATGGGACCTTATCATTATAATCATCATCATCATCATCGTCCATGTTTCCGAATTTCTCTTCCTCCTCCAGTGTTCCTTGGCTTCTCCTCGCTCTCCCTCGCCGTCGCCTTCGCTCGCGGCCGAGGCCTTCGCTGCCTTACATGTCCCCGAAGATCCCGGCGAAGGTCTTGCGCAGGTTCTTCATGGTGTCCTCCGTGTCGTCGCCGGTCGCCGCCTCGTTGGCCGTGACCGACGTCTGGCGCCCGAACAGGGACGGCTTCTGCCCCGCCGACTGCTGGGACGACTGACTCACCTCGTCCACCTGCCGCCGCGTGCCGCTGGCGCTGCTGAACCCGCTGATGCTGCTCGACTGGGAGGCTGTTGGAGAACCAGCTGTTGAGAGGGACATCGGTCAGGCGGAGGCGTGGCGGTTAGAGACCAGCTGTGTGAGGGACTGGGAGGCGGACGGGCCGGGGGGGGGGGTGCCATCTGCTACGAGAGGGGGAGGGGGGGGCAAGGAGGGAGAGAGGGATCAGGAGGGAAAGGGAGAGGATATCACAAGGGACAAAGGAAGCCATAGGAAAACGGAGAAAATAATAAGATTGGAAGTAAAGGAAGCCGTAAGGTATTGCATATAGATAGATAGATAGATAGATGGATAGATTTTTTTTGTGAGAGAGAGAGAGAGAGCGAGAGAGAAAGTGGGACAGGGAGTGAGAGAGACAGAGAGACAAAGAGAGAGGATGAGGATGTGAAAGAGGCAGGCGAGGACGTCTCGTAGCGATGGCGTGGGAGAGGAGAAGGTGAAGTCGTGAGGCAGTGCTGTGTGGTGTGGCAGTAAGTATATGCTGGACCTCTAACTTTCTATTCTACATCGAAATTTCACAAACAGAACAAACAAACAAACAAACATGCAGACTGTAATTCACATGCATTATTGTCTTTCCCGAAAGAGAGTAAAAAAATACATATCTTATGTCTATTATCACTACGTTACGATTTGTCTTATCATTTCATTCTAAAGCTTCCAGGCACAAAATTCTTTCAATCGCACTAGTATAAGAAAAAGCGGAGAATTTAAAGTCAGCTTACAATCCACTATTCATACCTAATCTTTCTGTTCATGCTTTCTAATCATCATTCTAACTCTTCCTTCGTGCTTGCCTTCAGTCTCCAATCAAGAGCTTTCACCACAAATGCATTTGGCACTTTCATCATCATTCTTTCCCCGTCTCACACATCCTCACATTTAATTAATGCGATACTTTCATGCTGACATACGCAATGGCATGCATTCAAATTTTGTCACAAATGCATGCAAATAACCATTCACTCGCTCAGATTCCCCTTTCAGCTTCACACACACACACACACGCACGCACGCACACACGCACACACGCACGCACGCACGCACGCACGCACGCACGCATACACACACACACACACACACACACACACACACACACACACACACACACACACACACACATACACACGCACGACGCACGCACGCGCACACACACAAACACACACACACACACACACACATACACACGCACGACGCACGCACGCACACACGCACACGTTTTCTAGCTCACCGTTGTAAACACACTTACCTCTCACCCGCACGCTGTACATAAGACTCTCTGACAAACCTACAGCATAAGAATACTCTCAATCAAATTCTTATACACACATACTCTCCCAATATTAATTATAAACACAAATCTCTTTTATATCCACATCCCCTCATCCTTACTTTCTCCATCTCTTATTTACTCTATCTTAAACAAGCACATATCTTTCCACCCTCATGTACTCAGACAAAAAATACACCCTTAAATGTATTCTCTCATTCACGTGCAAATATACCTGTACAGTATTTACTTTCGCCTTTGTTATGTCACAGTCAAGAAAAATAATGTAATTTTACTCTCTCACTCGCAAAAAAATACACAGAATTACTGCCTTACTAAGGTAAATACTGATACATTTGCGCTCACACTCCAACACATACACATTCAGTCTTTCTACTCAGACAGACATGCTTATCCACCCTCTCGCTCACACTTACACCCTTGGATTTTATCCTCATCCAGACAGACACGTGCATTTTTACTCTCTCAGTCAGACAGACACTTATAAGCTACGTCACCGATTGTATTTCAGTCTCATTTAGACAAAAAGGTTCATATTTACTTTCTCACTTTCTCACACAGATAACAAGAATTACTCTTTACGCAGACGCGCATATTTACTCTCTCACTCAAACGAAAAGACCAACCCACAGATTTATTCTGTTATACAGATAGTCAGATGTATATTTACTCGCTCATTAATACAAAAAACAAACAAACAAACAAAAAAACATAGGTCCTCCCTCTCTGATCATTTTTCCCTTACTCAGCCAAAAGCAGTCTCACTAACATAAAACCTAAAGACGTACTCTCATGAACAAAACCAGGCATATTTTCTCTCAAAATACAAAAACCACAGACTTGTTCCCGCAGATACTCGTAAAGAAGGCTTATTTACTAATTCATGAACACAAAACCCACAGCCTTACTTTCTTAGAAAAAGCAGGCTTACTTACTGACACACAAGCGTAAACACTTACTTTCTTAATAAAAAAACGCATACTTACTCTCACAAACAGACCCACAAACGTACTCCCTTATATAAAAAAAATATTTACTCACACACACAAAACCCTCATTCTTCCTCTCTCAGCTTAAAAAAGGAACATTTTTCCCTCACGCGGCCGAGGGTCCGGAGCCTCACGTCCTCGAGGGCCACACTTACCCTGAGAGTCTCGGCGCTGCTGGCTAGGAGAGCCTCCGGGGATCGGAGTCTCGCTCATGATCAGCCTCGAGGTGTCCTCTGTGGGGGAGCCGCCCCTGGAGGACATGGTGCCGCTCAGGGACTGCCGCGAGGAGCCCCTGGTCAGCTCAGCGGGGCCAGGTCGGGTCACCCCCTGTGGCGGCGAAAGGCGGGGGTGAGTGGCGCTTGGGGGCGTCTGGGGCGGAGTTAGGGGCGGGGGGTGGTGGTGGTGGGGGGGGGGGGGGCCTTAACTCTCCTCTATTTCCATTTTGACCTTCTGGCCGGATGCGATGCTTTGGTCTCTCTTATGGAGCTATTTCTCATGAGTTTGATTTCGCATATAGCTATACTGCATATATATATATATATATATATATATATATATATATATATATATATATATATATA
>NC_091586.1:8948871-8957373 GCF_042767895.1 Penaeus vannamei
TGTGTGTGTGTGTGTGTGTGTGTGTGTGTGTGTGTGTGTGTGTGTGTGTGTGTGTGTGTGTGTGCGCAGTTCCCTCCAAAAAAGAAAATCAAGAAATAGAAAAAAAAATAACAGAAAGAAAAACACTAAAAAGAAAAAAGAGAATCAGGAAAAAGACAAAAGGAAAAGAAAATCAAGAAAGAGACAAAGAGAAAACGAAAAATAAGATCCAAGAAACACCAAAAAGAAAAAGAAGAAAATATAAAATCAGGAGAGAGTTAAAAAAAAAAAAAAAAAAAAGAGAAAAAAAAGAAAATCAAGAAAATACAAACAAAAACGCGAACATGAGAAAAGAATAAAAAAAGCAAAAAAAATAGAAAAGAAGAAAAGAAAAAGAAAACGAAAAAAAGGCTCATAAAAGATAAAAAAAACAAAGAAATATATAATAAAAAAAGACAAAAAAAGACACAAAAAAAAGCGAGAATTGCCACCAATCTCTCCCCAGAATCGCACCGTCTGGGATTCCTTTGTTTGTTTGACAGAGTTTCTTTGTCACGTTTTCTCCTCTTGAGCCAGTCTTCATGGCCGTCAGGATCCTCTTAACCTCATTCGCAACCTCGTCTTCCTTCTCCCTCTCCCTTCTTTGCTTTCGCGGCCATCTCGTGTTGCTATTATTCTCTTTTTGTCTATTTTTTATTTTGTTATTATTATTATTATTATTATTATTATTATTATTATTATTATTATTATTATTATTATTATTATTATTATTATTACTATTATTATTATCCTTATTATTATTATTATTATTATTATTATTATTATTTTTATTATTATTATTATTATTATTATTATTATTATTATTATTATTATTATTATTGTTATTATTATTATTATTATTATTATTATTATTATTATTATTATTATTATTATTATTATTATTATTATTATTGTTATTATTATTATTATTGTTATTATTGACGTTATTATTATCATCATTATTATTAATAGTAGTAGTAGTAGTAGTTGTAGTAGTAGTATTGTTGTTGTTATTATTATTGTCGTTATTATTACTATTATTATTATTATTATTATTATTATTATTATTGTTATTATTATTGTTGTTATTACTATTGTTGTTATTATTGTCGTTATTATTATTATTATCATTATTATTAATATTCTTATTCTTATTCTTATTCTTATTATTTTGTGTGTGTGTCGGTTTATCATCTTGTTTTGATTTTCCCCTTTATTTCAATTTTTGTGTGTGTTGGTTTTTGTATAATTTTTCTTTTGTGAGTTGGAAAAATATGTTTGCTTGTTTTTGTTTTTTTCTTTCCCTGTTTTAGCTATTTGTTTTTATTCTTTCTTCTCTCTTCCCTCCCTTTTCTCCTTTTCGTCCGTCTCTATCTTCTAACGTCTTTCTATCTCTTTTTCTCTTCCTTCTCCCTCTTTCCCCATCCCCCTCGTTCATCCCTCCGCTTCCTCCTTACTCCTCCTCTTCCACCATTTTCTTTTTTCTTCCTCTCCCCTTCTTAATCCTACTTTTTATTCTTTATCTTCTTCCACCCTGTCTCCCATCCCTATTCCTTCATCTCCCTATTCTTCTTCCAATCCCTTCCCTCCCTCTCCTTCTCCTCACTTCTTCTCTTTACTCCTTCCACCTCCCCCTCTCCCTCTCCCACCTCTTTCCCACCCTTTCTATCCGTCCCCCCATCTCCTTTCTCTTCCCCTCCTCCTTACTTCTCCCCACCTCTCTCTCCTTCCTCCTTTCTTCCTCCTTCCATCCTCCCTCTCTCCTCCTTCCTTCCTCCCTCTCTCCTCCTTCCTTCCTCCTTCCTCCTAACCATCTCTCTCCCCTTCCTTCTTTCCTCCTTTCCCCTTCCCTCCTCCCTCTCTCTCTCCTCCTTTTTCCTTCCCTCCTCTCTCTCCTTCCTTCCTTCCCTCCTCCTTCCCTCCTCACCTGCATCTTGATAGCCACGAGTTCCGCGATGTACCGCCGGTCGTCCTCCTGCGAGTCGCCCATAAGGGTCAGAGCAGAGTCGTTGACCTCTATAATGTGTTCGTTGCCGCTCTTGTCCACAATGGCCTCGATGGCGCAGATGTCGAGGCCGCCGAAGAGGGAGGAGACCTGTTGGGGGGGCGTAGGTGGGGTGGTAGGGGTGTGGGAAGGGTGTGGGTGGGGTGGTAGGGGTGTGGGTGGGGTGGTAGGGGGGGGCGCAAGGGGGGGTAGGTTGTAAGGGTGTGGGTGGGATGGTAGGGGTGGAAAGGGTGTGTGTGGGGGAGTAGGGGTGTGGGTGGGGTGGTAGGGGTGGAAAGGGTGTGGGTGGGGTGGAAGGGATGTGGGGAGGATGTGGGTGGGGTGGTAGGGGTGTGGGTGGGGTGGTAGGGGTGTGGGAAGGGTGTGGGGGGATTAGGTTATAAGGGTGTGGGTGGGGTGGTAGGGGTGTGGGAAGGGTGTGAGTGGGATGGAAGAGGGTGAGGCATAAGAAGGAAGTGGTAAAGAGGGAAGGACGTGGGTGGGTGGTAAGGTGGGGCGGGGGAGTGTAAATGGGACGTGGGTGAGGTGGTAGGGGGTAGTAAGGTGGTGGTAATGGGGGATGAGAGGGCCAATGGGGATGGGAGGGTGACAGGGAGGACGGGTTGAAGGACAGATTTCAAGATTAGTAACTGGCTGATGTTGGGTTCTTTGGCAAGAGGGATGACATGGAAAGACAGATCTACAGGGATAAAAAAGGCAGTGATTTATCTTTCCTTTTGTCTAGGAATTCTCATTTTCACACACACACACACAGACATACACACACACACACACACACACACACACACACACACACACACACACACACATATATATATATATATATATATATATATATATATATATATATATATATATATATATATATATATATATGCATACACATATATGAACTCATACACATACACAAGTGCACAGTGTAAAAGGAAAGATCTATCTCTATACTTTTACCAAAAGTACATATCTACATATTCATCAACAAAGACAAACAAACGAACACCCAATGACAAAATCCCTCTTTAGCAAAATCCCTCTTTAGCGGAATCCCTCTTTAGCGAAATCCCCCAATCTCTCTTTAGCGAAATCCCCCAACTCCCCAATCCCTCTTTAACGAAATCCCCCAACTCCCCAATCCCTCTTCAGCGAAATCCCCCAATCCCTCTCTAACGAAATCCCCCAACTCCCCAATCCCTCTTCGAAGTCCTACCTCGTCCACCCAGGCCTTGTACCGCTCCGTCATGGACGCCTGTTCCAGCATCGCCGAGCCTGTGTTGGTCTTCCAGTTGCCAGATATGGACTTTCTCCTGGGGAAGAGAGGGGAAGGGGGGGGGGGGGGTGAATTTCTATTGAAATTTTGTTGAAGGAGGTTGTTGATTTGTTTATTTATCTATAGACTTGTGGATTGTTATTGCTGTTATTAGTATTATTGTTATCAATTGTTGATATTATCATTATCAACATTGTTATTATTATTAGTAGTAGTATCATCATTGATTTTATCATTATTATTACTACTACTATACCGATATTATTATTGCTATTATCATCATTGCCATTGTTGTCCTTGTATTACAATGATCACTATCATTATCATTATTACCATCCTCATCATCACTGATATTTTCATTATCACTATATAATACATTTATATTATCAAAATCACTATGAATTAATTGATCCCTTTTTCTATTTTCTTCATTTTTGGATTCTGGTCTTGGGAGGGAAGGAGGAACTGGAAACAGAAGGATTAGTCAGAGACAGAGAAGAAGTCTGAGATAATTACACAGAGAAAAGAAGAGACGGATAGAAACAGAGAGAGCGGAAGGGAGAGAAGTAATACAAAGAAAAAGACACGAGCTACAAATAGAGACATTGGGATGTAGAGGGAGACCGAGACAAGAAGACAGACAGATAGATAGATAGATAGATAGATAGATAGATAGAGAGAGAGGAATAGAGAGACAAAAAAAAACAAAAAAAAAACAGACAAAGACAAACAGACAGAATCCAAAACCAACAACCCCCTAACCCAGCCCTAAAGAAAAAACAATAATAATAATAATAATAAAAATAAATAGTAACAATAATAAATAATAAATAATAAATAATAAAAAATCGAGACACTCACTGGAAGCACTTGTACATGCCGCCGACCTTCTGAATATGGATATCGAACTTGGCATCAATATAAGGCTCCGTTGTGCAGTAGGTGTTCGCCACGGCCACCACCGATGCCATGTCCTGGAAATCCGCGTTGCTCTCCACCCGCACCTTGCCCAGTCCCCCGTGGGCGTGGCCGACCTTGAACACGCACGGGTACCGGGGGGCCGAGAGCTGTAGGGGGGGGGATAGGTATGGGGTTAGGTATTTGTTGATTGATATATGTATATTTTTTGTTTCTCTTTTTTTTTGTTTTTTTTTTGTTTATTGATTTGTTTATTTTGAAATGCGAGAAACGAAAAAGGGTAGTGTTTCTTTTTCTTTTTGTATCTCGTCCATTTATACTGTATATATATATATATATATATATATATATATATATATATATATATATATATATATATATGTATGTATATATATATATATACATATATATATATATATATATATATATATATATATATATATATATATATATATTTATATATATACACACACACACACACACACATATATATATATATATATATATATATATATACATATATATATATATATATATATATATATATATATATATATATATATATATATATATATATATATATATATTAGGATTTTGATGTGTTACCAGACACTAAAAGTATTAACTTTTTTGGATAGACCACTTATATTCTAATCCACTGACTGACAAAACGCGCACGATTTTGATGTGAAACAAAAAACGATGCTTAAAAAACTGTTTTCCAAAAGGGTACAGCCATAAAGCGTCAAGTAATATCTAAACTATTCTATCAATACTCCGCCGTATCACTAAGTACCATTGCAGACTTCTACGACAATTCACACATCATATCATTAAAAGACCATTGCCTCATTTGCAAATTTCACTTCTACGACAATTCACACATTATATCAATTAAAAGAGCATTGTCCCATTTGCAAATTCCACCCATACCAGCGCTTCGACCTGTGTGGATACCGGGCCCTAATCACCAATTCCAACATGGTTTGGTATCCACGTGTACGTCCTAAACCATTTAGGATATTCCTGACTAATAATTCTAACCATATCAGAACTACTTTGTCATGTTACAATATATATCGATATCAAATAACGACATTCGTAACTATGTATGACGTCAATTGTTGATATTATTGTCATTAATATTATTGTTATTATCATTATTATTATTATTATTATTATTATTATTATCATTAATATTATTGTTATTATTATCATTATTATCATTAATATTATTGTTATACTCATTATTATTATCATTAATATTATTGCTATTATTATTATGATGATTATCAATATGATTATTATCATCTTTCTTATTACTATTATTATTATCACTATTAATATCAGAATACAGTATTTGCAATAGTATCCATACAACAGGATCACACTACAGTATATGCAGCAACAGTACTACAAGATCGGAATACAGTATATGCAGTACCAAACAATACTTCACAGTCAGAATAGTGTGCTCAATAACAATCATACAACATAATCAAAATACAATCGATGCAATAACAACCATTGGGCAGAATCAAAATACAATATATATAATAACAACCGCACAACAACAAGAATCAGAATGCAGTGTATACAGTAACAACCTTACCGCAGAATCAGAATACAATATACAACAACAGAATCAGAATACAGTGTATACAGTAGTAACAGCGGGCACTTTTGTTTACCAGCCCGCCCTACCCCCCTTCCCCCCTACCCCCCCTCCCGCCGAGCAGGTAGGAAGAACAGGTCATACACCTTGTAATCAATACATCCCGAACGCCGCCGGCCGGGAGGACAACCCGACAAACCGACGAACCGACAAACCGACAAAGCGGCCCGGGCGAAACACAAGAGCTGGAGTCTGTTCCGGTTCACACCTGATTATAGGTTCTCGCTGGATCTCGCCGAATCTCGTTCTTTTAACCCGCGCTGAATATTTGTTTCGTTCCATCTCGCTTCGTCTTGTTTTGGCTTCCTTTTGTTTCGGTTCTCTTTTCGTCTCAGTTTATTTCGTTCTATCACGCTTTCGCTAACCGAAATTCGCAATTAACACGCTTCATCTGGTCGAATCTTGCCAAATCTCGTCTTTCTTCCTTCGTTTCGCCAAACATTGTTCTATCTCACTTCATTTCGCCAAATCTCGTTTTTTCTCCCCTTATTTCGCCAAATTTCGTTCTAAACTCGCTTCATCTCATCAGATTTCTCTCCATTTCGCTTCATCTCTCCAAATCTCGTTCTGTTTCCCCAAATATCGCACCATCTCGCCAAATCTCGTTCTATCTCGCTTCATCTCGTCAGAACTCAATTTACCTTCTTTCATCTAGACAAATCTCATTCTATATCGCTTCGTCTCGCCCAATCTCGCTCTCTTTCCTTCTATCTTCTTTCATCTCGCCACATCTCGTTCTATCTCGTTTTATCTCTCCAAATCTCGCTCCACCTCGCTCATCCTCGTTCTACATCGCCTCTTCTCGCGAAATCTCGATCTGTCTCGCCAAATTTCGTTCCATCTCGCCAAATCTCGTTCTATCTCGCTCCACCTCGCAAGATCTCGCTCCATTCTGCCGCCAGCGCGCATCGTTCGCCCCTTCGGAACGACACCTTTAACATATGCTTGAATGATTTATTTGTGTCTTTGGCACGGGGCGCGAATTCAATCTGCTAATTGCTTCTTTTTTATTACTTTTTTCTTTATTTCAAAGTGTGCCGGAAATACATTTAACAACCAGGACATACTGGCGATGAAATGAATAAGTAAATAGCACTTAGCAACTTTCCCAAAGATTTATTTGTTCCCTAAAGCGAAACGTTTGATTTAAAGAGACATTTGAGTGTCAGTTTTGGCGGGTTTCTCCAACGGCTGTCGCTTGCAGGTGTCGCTTGCCGGCGCCGGGGGGAACTACTTTTTTTTTTTTTTTTTAAGTTTACTGAACTTGTGGAAACCTCCTTGCTATGATTACGTGGTATGGAATAATGTGTGTAGGTAGGAGGGTAGGAAATTTTATTGTTGTTGTTGTTGTTGTTGTTGTTGTTGTTGTTGTTGTTATTATCATTATTATTATTTAGTTCTGGGATATTGTTAGGGTGAGTATGCTCTTCCTCTTCTTAATCCTTCTCTCCTTCCTGCCGATCATCATTAAAGTCCTTATTATCACCCTCTTTATCATTACCGTCATTATAATCCTCATCATTATATTCCTCCTCATCATCATTATCCTCGTCATCATCATCTTCTTCCTCCTCTTCCTCCTCCTCAACATCATCACCACCACCACCATCATCATCATCACCATCATCATCATCATCACCATTGTTTAATTATCGAAAAAAATATCAAATAGTGTTACTATTTCAAGGGAACAAAAAAAAAAAAAAAATGAAAATGTAAAATGTAAGTATAATTATAAAAACCTATCTGTTGTATGGAGGTCTCAAAGGGAGTCATTAATCTTATTATAGTGGCCACTGGTTTAAATTTTGTTTCCATTTCGCGAAATATATCTTTAATGTATATCTATGATAATAACAATAATAATAATGATAGAAATGATAGTGATGATAATAATGGTAATGACGATAATGATGATAGCAATGATAATAACATTAATAGCAATGATAATGATAATGATTATGATAATGATAATAATAATAATAATAATAATAATAATGATAATAATGATAATAATAATAATAATAATAATAATAATAATAATAATAATAATAATAATAATAATCATAATAACAATAGTCATTTTGATAATGGTAATAAATATAATAATAATAATAATGATAATGATAATAATAATAATGATGATAATAACAATAATGATGATAAGAGCAAAGACCATAATGATAACGATAATGAAAGTTATAATGATAATGATGATAATAATAATAGGAGCAATAAGAATAATGATGATGATAATAGCAATAATCATAAATGTAAGGATAATGGTAATGATGACAATAATGATGATAATGATAATTCTAATAGTAATAATAGTGATAATAATAATGATAATAACAATAATAATAATGATGGTAATAATAACAATAATAATGGTATTGATAATAATAATAGCAATGATCATAATGATAATGATAATGATAATATTGATAATAACCATAACTATAAGATAATGATTACTACAAAAAAAAGATATATTGATGATGATGATGATAACAATAATGACAATGATAATGATAATAATAATAACAATAATGATAATAACAATATGATAATAATAATGATAATAATGATAATAATGATAATAATAATAATAATGAT
>NC_091586.1:8970373-8980373 GCF_042767895.1 Penaeus vannamei
TAACTCACACATAAACGATCCACTGTGAACCAATTTCCTTGCACTCCAACTTATAATAGTCACTTTGCATGCTAACATATCGTATTGCAGTCGCTGGAGAAGAAGCAGGTAAACAAGGTTAATTATAATCATATTTAGTAACACTGCTTATCAAAAATGTTCAGGCAGCGTATGTATTTTCGAATGAGTGAGTGAATAAGTGAACGAGTGAGTGAGTGAGTGAGTGAGAAAGTTAATGCTTGAATGGATAGGAGAGTAAGTATGTGTGTATGTGTGTGAACAACGCCCATCTCTTCCCCGCCTCATTCCAGACGACAAAAAACGGGCGTGGGCGTCATGCTAGATTCCAAGTCGAGCGAGAACTCCAAGTGGGCGGGCTCCTTGCCGGTGATGGTGGGCGGGGAGCGAATTTTTGTGGTTGACGGTGGCTCCAAGAAGTTCTTTGTCGGTCTTAAAGTGTTAGTTGGTATCAATTTTTTTTCTGTTGGTTTCAAGGCGTTGGCTGGTATCAAGTTCTTTTTTAAATTAAAATCTTGGTTGGTATGACATTCTTCGTGTCTGATTCCTGGTTGATATCACACAGTTGATTGGTATGTGAATCTTTTGAGGTTTTTGATTCGTATGAAATTTTTGATTGGTATCAAACGCTGGTTGATATCAAATTCTTGGCTGGGCTGGTATCGGATTCTCCGTTGGTATAAAGTTGCTAGTTGCCATCAAGATGCTGGGTGGTCTAAAATTCTTTAATGGTATTAGCTTCTCGGCAGGTATCAGATTCATGGCAGGTATCAGATTCATTGGTTGGTATCAGATCATCCACATGGAATCCAACCGGAATCAGAGAGAAAGGAAGCCCGGCAGACAAAGGGGGGGGGGGGCGGAAGACACACAGTCAGCCCGCCCGCCGGAGCGCGTGTGGGTGTGCATGCCGTAGGGGAACGCCGGGTCGATTTCGGGGAGAGTCGGTGGGCGGCATGAATGGGAGTGGGTGGCCCGGCGGCGGGAGCGGGCCAGTGCCTCTTTAAGCTTGGCACCCAGGCACGGGGCGCTGCCTTTGCCCCGCTTAACAAAGGCGTGTAAATAAGGTGTATGTCGGTGCATATGTACGCTGATGTGTGCTTATATATATATATATATATATATATATATATATATATATATATATATATATATATATATATATATATATATATATATATATATATATATATATATATATATATATATATATATATATATATATATATGTATGTATGCATGTATGCATGTATGTATGTATGCATATATATATACATACATACACACACACACACACACATACACACACACACACACACACACACACATACACACACACACACACACACACACACACACACACACACACACACACACACACACACATATATATATATATATATATATATGTATATATATATATATATACATATATATATATATATATATATATATATATATATATATATATGTATATATATATATATATGTATGTATGTATGTATATGAGTATGTGTGTGTGTGTGAGTGTGCAACACACATTTGTGTGTGTTCGCGAATAGAATCATCCGTACATACAAAAGATATACATATACACACAAGCTTGGTATACAAGTCTCTCTAAAATTAGAAAAAAAAAAGAAAAACACCTGCATAAGCACACAAGGCTAAAAACAGATGTCAGAATACCTCATAAAACTAACTACTTCCGATGCCCTTTCGGCGAATGCTTCTGGTCTGCTCGCCAATAAAGCTGTAATTAGCCAAATGGACACATTGTTCCACTCACACATTACGCTGGCCATTGATTCCAGGTCAGTGTCATCACTGGAATACTCATGTGCGCCGTAAAGTTATGTCAGTAAGGTAGTGAAATGACTGTAATGATAAATAGTAAAATGATGATAGTAAATACTGATATGATAATAGTAACTGGTATAAGGATAATGGTATATACTGAAATGATAATAGTAAATGTTTAAAAGGTGGTTACTATTATTGTAATAATAGTAAATTGTAAAATGAAGGTAAGGACAATATATATAAAGAATAGTAAGCGACAAATAATGATAGTAAATAGTAAGTAAAAACAAATACACGGAATGATAACAAGAAATGGTAAAACGATTGCAACACAGTGCAACTTGGACAAAGGAAACCAACGGAGAAGAAGGAAGCATGCAGCCCGAGCTCTTAATAATTCAGTCGATATTTCACAATGAGCGATGGTTTATGCAACGCCTAATCCGTCTGTTTTTTTTTTTTTTTTTGCAAATCATCCTATTTTTCTCGTTAAGTTGCGATGATGATTTTAGTTTTTTTTTTCTTTTGTTTACGTCAAATTTATTAATGGTTCGTGTTTTGTCTACGCTTTGCGGGTGAATTGACCGATCATGGATGGTCTTTACTTGAAATCAATGCGTAGTCATTTAAGTATTGGTGTGTAATGGATAGTAATTTTTATATTCATTTCTCTCCGTCTCTTTCATTCGCTCTCACTCTGTCTCTGTCTCTCGTTCCCACAGTCTCGCTCTCACTCGCAACTGGCTGGCTATCTCTCTCTTCCTCCCTCTCTCTCTCTCTCTCTCTCTCTCTCTTTCTCTCTTTCACTCCCTTTGCTCCCCCACCCTCTCTCTCTTACTCTCTCTCTCTTTCTTTCTTTCATTCTCTCTCTCTCTTTCTCTTTCCATCTCTCTCTCTCTCTTACTCTCTCTCTCTCTTTCTTTCTTTCATTCTCTCTCTCTCTTTCTCTTTCCCTCACTCTCTCTCTCTCTCTCTCTCTCTGTCTGTCTGTCTGTCTGTCTGTCTCTCTCTCTCTCTCTCTCTCTCTCACTCTCTCTCTCTCTTTCTCTCTGTCTCTCTCTCTCTCTCTCTCTCTCTCTCTCTCTCTCTCCCTCCCTCCCTCCCTCCCTCCCTCCCTCCCTCCCTCCCTTTGCGTCATTCTCTCACCCACTCTCTTGCCTTCCTTTCATTTCTCTTTTCCTTTTCCTCAGGTGACGCATACCTTCCTTGTTGTAAGAGGGCTCGTTCACTAACACACACACACACACACAAATGAAATGCAAGCCAAAAGCAACATTCTCACGCCAAATACTATGGCCACTACAGTATGGAGGTAATTATGGGTAACAGCGAAGGGGAGGAGGGAGAAGGAGAAGGGGAAGAGGGAGAAGGAGAAGGGGAGGAGGGAGTGGGAGAAGGGGAAGAGGGAGTGGGAGAAGGGGAAGAGGGAGTGGGAGAAGGGGAAAAGGGAGTGGGAGAAGGCGAAGAGGGAGTGGGAGAAGGGGAAGAGGGAGTGGGAGAAGGGGAAGAGGGAGTGGGAGAAGGGGAAGAGGGAGTGGGAGAAGGGGAAAGAGGGAGTGGGAAAAGGGGAAGAGGGAGTGGGAGAAGGGGAAGAGGGAGTGGGAGAAGGGGAAGAGAGAATGGGAGAAGGGGAAGAGGGAGTGGGAGAAGGGGAAGAGGGAGGGGGAGTAAGTTAAAAGCCTTGCATGTTCCGTGTTAACACCCTTCCCCCTCCCCCCCTCCCCTCTTCCTTGGCTTAAGTGGGGGAGGGTCGGGGAGGGGGCAGGGAGAGGGGGGAGGTGAGGGTGACACAAATGTGATTAAGAAGCAGACAGGCGAAAAGGATAAGGGAAGCAGTGGTAATTGCAACTAATGGTGTTAAGTTTTATGGCTATAGCATTAATGGGGGATGGAAATAATGGGTTTATAATGGTAATATTATGAGTAATAAAAGTCATATCAAGTATAATCCCTTACTTGCTTATACATGACATGCGATGAATATATACGTTATTCAGAAATATATATATATATATATATATATATATATATATATATATATATATATATATATATATATATATATATATATATATATATATATATATATAGAGAGAGAGAGAGAGAGAGAGAGAGAGAGAGAGAGAGAGAGAGAGAGAGAGAGAGAGAGAGAGAGTGACATTCATACAGACGTAGGCAGATAGCCAGACAGAGACAGAGAGAAGGAGAGGCAGACAGATAGATACAGACAGACAGACAACTAGATAGACAGCTAAGCAAATAGAAAGATAGACATCGATAGAGAGAGACATAGAAAGGATAAAAAAGAATGAGAAAAGAGACAGAGAGCGACAAAAGATTAAGGATTTGGTGCATGATAATATAACCCAAAGTATCAACGGCCAGCAACCAGACGTGTCCCTCTCGGAAGCGGAAACCAAGGCCAAATGTTGTCTAAACAAGGGCCTAACTTTTCAAGGCCCGAGGCTCCTTATAAGGGGCGGAGGAAGGGCCTCTCTTGCTGTCTTGGATATTTCTCTTCCAATCGTAGGGTATTGTTTATTTATTTATTTATCTATTTTTTACATTCGTATTTTTCTTTTGTTTTGTGCATTTCGGGATGGTGATACATTATACAAGTTTGGAGATCTATTTTCTTATTCTAATCAACTTGGGTTTTATATTATGTTTATATAGTGAGGATGAATGATATAAGTTTTTGTTATTTATTTTCTCATTCTTATCTACTTATGTTTCATTTAAGTCGGAATGAAGGTAAATCTATATAAGTTCTGGTTATGATTCAGAATGAAGATAAAGAGGATAGGTTTGCTGTATATTTCTCATTCTTATATATATATATATATATTTATATATATATATATATATATATATATATATATATATATATATATATATATATATACATATCACACACACCAATATATTTATATACTTGTAATAACTGCGTGAAAAAATCGCAGAAACATGACCTCGATTTCACTTACCTGACCACCTTAGCGCCGTTCCTGAAGACGACCATGGAGACGTTGACGCCTCCCTCAGAAGACGCCGTGACGCTCAGCTCCCGGAACTCCGCTTGCTCCACGCGGATGTCCCAGTCCCCGTGGATGCGTTTTCCCCGGAAGTACTTCGACCTTGAGAAAGAAGGCGAAGAAAATTATCAAAGTTAGCGGAAAGACATAGCCTTGTGTTCTCTTTCTTACATTATATATTCATGACGGAAAGTGCGAAGGTCAAGGTTGGAGTTGAGGCGAGTAAGTTAAACATGGCGTGTGTCGTCCGCAGACTTTTCCCGTAAAGTGCCATTGCAGAAATATTGTTAACAGAAATAAATAAATAAATAAATAAATAAATAAATAAATAAATAAATATATATATATATATATATATATATATATATATATATATATATATATATATATATATATATATATATATGATATATTTTTAATTAATTTCCGTCATTTTGTGCTTAAGTTTTGTTTTGTTTTGTTTCATAATCGGCGGACACATTTTATGTGTACTTTCATTGGTCTATATCAAAGCAAATCAGCATTTACTCACCAATCTGTGTTCTGGTCGTCTATAACCAGGAGAGTGAAGCATCGGTCTTTGTTGTAGGCGGGCTTTGTCTGGCCAGTCACTTCGCCTCGCACCGCGCCAGTCAGGGAAGACACTCGCTGCGTATAGGAATGACTGTATTAGCTCACTGGCGGGTCGATTCATCGATACATACTATATATCATAACTTTATAGGTTTTCCTTTCTGCTCTGCACTCAAAGGCGAAATCAATATCCTGCCCGCGTGAATTCTATTGGAGTTGGTGACTGAATTTGGTTAGCATAAGTTGAATAATAATGTTCATAAATTAAAGGTTTGCGAAATACCACGTACTTCAATGATGCACTGTAAAAGATGCAGAGAAAATGAAAAAGAGAAAAAAAGAAAAAGGTACAAATTCAGTTCAGTAGTCAAAAGAACCTGTTTTTAACTTACTGAAATCACCCAGAGCCCGCACATTCATATAAACACATATTCACATACAAATCTACAAATACAAGTAAGCACGCACGCATGTAAGTAAGAACAGTCTAAAATGTCCGGTTTCAAGTGAAACAAAACATAGTCAGGTTCTTTTCATATGCTATTTATGCGTTCATATGCTCGTAAAAGTTTGCATTTCATCTCTGTTTAATTACCATTCTGGAGATGTGTTTGCTTAGTCTGAAAACTCATAGATATTTTTCGAGCGATATCGTATTTACTGCATTTCAAAACTGCATTCAGTAGGGAAATAAAAAGCCAACAATGTTTTCACACGACGCTTACGTAACGTAGACAACGAAAGCCAGTCGCCCATGAAACACGAACCCAGACGCCCTCGCCGCTGCCCGGGCGAAGGAAGGCCATCACGGAGGCAATTAATATCGACAAGGACTTTTGTAAGCTCGTAAGAATTGGCCATTAACATGAATATTTATGAGATGCAAACGAGGCGTATTAGGCCTTCCGCTGAGGCTTTTCACGAAAGTCAGAAAGGGTAGATGAAGGCCGGACTTCTTCTTTCAGTGTTTTAATATTTCAATACTTTTGATTCCTTCGTGTCCTGGACTTTAAGCATTGGTAAATATATGTTTTTGAAATATGAATACAGTGAGTGGTTGTGAAGTCGAATGAGAAATGTCAGAGCAATAAATGTTGCAATATAATCGAAAATAGTTAAGAAAGAAATGAATGTTACTGAGATTGCGAAGGAAATAAAAGAACCTGAACACATCCTATTGAATATAAATTTCGATATTGAATTATGAACAGGACAACGCATCTATATTCTCTGAAAATAGTGAAACGCTGTTTGCTCTGACAGAATATATTTCGTGTTCCGGGCATATTGGAAGAACATTTCCTCCTCCCAGTCCTGTTTGACGTTGCAATATTTTGGCTAGAAGAAGAAAAAAAAAGAGAGTGAGAAAAAAGAATAATATGATCCTTGCTTATTTCCATATTCAATCCAATAAAAAAAGAAGAGAAAATACAAAATCTCCTTTTTATCTAAATCTTAGCAAAAATAAAACAGATTTTTTCGTCTTCCTTTTTAATTTTTTTCATTTTTCATTTTATTCATGGATTTATATTAGAATGGTTCAACAGGCGTCGGAGGTCAGAATATTTTTCCTACGTGTTTTCGACCTGGCCTTTCATAATCTCTCGGACAAAAGCTGGGAGGAAGAGAGACGAGAAAGCAGGAAATGGGAAAAGCGGATTAAGTAATCCGAATATAGGGAGGAAGGTGAAACGAATAGAATAGAAAGGAAGCAGGTAATGATAATAAATTGGGGACAAGAGGGCGAGTTAAAAGGGTTTTGATAATTATGCAACAAGAGAGTGAATGGAAGATAGGTAGATGGAAACAGAAAGATAAATAAGGATAAAGAAAGATAAGGATAAATAGAGATAGAGAGAGATAAAGAAATGGAAAATAGATATCTAGATATCTAGATAGATGAGATAATGTAAACATAGATAAATGAACTTGACATATAGATATGTAGATAGATTAACAGACAGATAACTTGACTGACAAACAGGCAAATAGGTAGATAGATATATACAAGGAGAGAATAGACAGGCAGAAAAATAGATAAGCAGATCAACAAACAAACAGACAAATAAAAAGAAAGAAAACAAAAGAGAAAGAGCCTGATAACGAAGGTGAGAAGCACAATATAAACAGACGAAGTGAGAAGAGAGAGCCGGAGGAGGAGAAAGGCGAGGAGGAAACGTGCCATAGCATATTTTAGCGGACGGGAACTTATTGACCGGAAAGACCTTGAAATGGGTTAACGTCATATGTGTATGTTTTTTTTTTTTTTTTTTTTTTTTTTTTTTACTCGTAGTCTTACTAGGATATTGCATTTTCATTATCGTTCCCTAAAAGTTTTTTTGTGGCACTTTCTTGCTGTCATTATCAGCGTTGCGATTGTTCATACTGTTGGCATTGCTATCATCGTTGTTACTACTACTGTTACTGGTACTATTACTACTCTTAAAACCATTACTATTACTACTCTTAAAACTACGACTGCTATTACTATTATTAATACTACCACTGCTACTCTACTAATACTGCTTCTACTAATACCATCACCACTACTGCTACTATTTCTTTTCACCTACTACTACAACTGTTACCATTACTGCTACTACGTTTACTACTACTACTACGACTAGTATTACTACTTTTACTATAACTGCTTTGACTATTAGTATTCTGCTACTGCTACAACAACAACTATTACTACTACTATTATTACTATAACTACTAATATCATCATCATTAACATCAGCAGTGATGGCAATAGTCTGGATAATTAAGAGGATATCATTATCCTTAATATTAAGTTCAAATTTCAGTCGGCGACACGCTAAGAGAACTCTCAAGATATAAAAAGTGTTTTTAAAAAAATAGCCTAAACTCATAGCGCCCCCCCCCCCGCCCCTTTTGCTAAAAAAGGCTTTCTTTTTCTCTTTGTTGTGCCTTGTTCTTTTTTTTTTTTTTTTTTTTTATTTACCTCCCCTCACTTCCTCAATTTACCCTCCCCCTCCACATATACACACAAACACCTTCTGTGTACTTGCTTAAACAAAAAATAATAATAACTCAAAAAACATTTAATAGCTCAGAGTTTGGTCTCCACCTCAGGCTGTAACCCATTGTGGTCGTGCTTTTGTGTTCCCCCAGGTCTACCCCCCTCCCCCACCCCCTCGTCACCCCTTCCCTACCTCTGCCGGTCTTTACTGAAAATCCCTAAACCATATTGAAGCTAAGGTTATAAAGGGCCATGATATAACGGAAACACACACACGCACACACATATATGCACGCACGCACGCATGTATATGTATTTTCAGAGGGAGAGAGGGAGAGGGATGGAGGAAGAGAGAAAGAGAGAGAGAGAGAGAGAAAAAAAGAGAGAGAGAGTGAGAGGGAGGGAGAGAGAGAGAGAGAGAGAGAGAGAGAGAGAGAGAGAGAGAGAGAGAGAGAGAGAGAGAGAGAGAGAGACAGAAGCAGACAGACAGACAGAGACAGACAGACAGACAGACCTACTAACCAAAAGAAATAGTTACTCAAAGAAAAATCAGTCGAACGAGCTCATAAACATACAAAATATATAACATATAAAAACATATAAAACTAAATAAACAAACCGATTTGCTGTCACCCACTTCAACTCACTCAATACATAATAAAAATAACTGGATATAGGTTTATATGCAATTTAAAGGGATAAATGACTCGTGCATTTGAGACTGACAGACTGTCAACCAGCTGTCCAGGGATTATACGTTTCCCAGTAATGGAATATAATACGATCGACATGAGCTTCGTATTTATATGGGAATTAGGGAGGAAGCGAGAGTGGCGCCAGTGAGAATAAATGGAGGGATAGATAGAGGGATGGATACGCAAACAAGTGAATAGATGAAGGGATAGAGAGAGGGATGGATACGTGAATAAGTAAATAAGTGAAGAGATAGATAGAGAGATGGATACGTGAATAACTGAATAAATGAAGGGACATAGAGGGATGGATACGTAAATAAGTGAATAAATGAAGGGATAGAGAGAGGGATGTATACGTGAATAAGTAAATAAGTGAAGAGATAGATAGAGAGATGGATACGGGAATAATTGAATAAATGAAGGGATAGATAGAGGAATAGATACGTAAATAAGTGAATAAATGAGGGGACAGATAAAGGGATGAATATGTAAATAAGTGAATATATGAAGGGATTGATAGAAGGAAGGATACTTGAATAAGTGTATGAATGAAGGGATAGATAGAAGGATGGATACGTAAATGAATAAATGAATGAGTATCTATCACACATATGAGTTTGTGTGTGTGCAAATCTCAAAACATACACTCATTATGAATAAAGAGAAACAAATAGCCATATAAACATCTCTAAAACCAAAAGAAGACAATGCAGATTTTGAATCTAAAACAAACCCATATTAACGAACCCTCTTAATCTAGTATAAGAAAAGGGACTTTTTGTTCCACTTCACGCGAGACAATCAGTTCAGTCGCTGCAAGACCCATTAACCTAATCTTTAATGGGTGATATCCAGTGCTTTATATCGCGCCGAGAACACGCACTGACGCT
>NC_091586.1:8982873-8987873 GCF_042767895.1 Penaeus vannamei
AACTTAACTGATGGGCAATAATGTGCGGTAGTATCAGTTACTCCCTGATTGAGATGTAACGTCGAGGGCGCTATTAGCCGATTCAGGAAAACCCAAATTATATGTAACAGGAATTCATACGTATGGAAAAAATGCCCATTCATTTTCCGCAAAGAATTATAGCAGAGAATTATTTGAAACAATACACCAAAGCAACAACTTAAAAACCCTACCTAGTGAAAAAATCCAAGTCCATAGATAAACCTGACAACAACAAAAAAAGAACGCCCATCTCTTAAAGGACAAAAATAATTCATCATAAACAGAAAAGATATAAAAGTTACTGATCTAAATCCTGTAGCTTACACGATTCTCTATCTTCTATTCAGAAATTAAAACGTTTTTTTTATCATTAGTCCTTGTTAACCTGTACATGAAGGTATGCCATATATAAATGAAGCGAAAGGGTAAACAATTACATATTACTTAGCGGATAGAGAGTCTGTGTGGCCTTACTATCGTGTCATAGAAGGTGAGAATGAGAATTAATAATTTCACTGTTTAGACTAATTGACATTTCGCTCTACGTCTTCCTTTTCCATTTTTATTTCTTAAAAAAAAAAAACTTAATACCTTCGCAATGTAAAATAATTCATTCCCATTCGTGCCTTGCCAAAATGTCAAAACGTACTCTATCAACGCTTGTGTACTCAGGATACTAGGTATGTGATCCAACGCTAATATGGTGAACACAGGGGATTTACCTGCTGGTCACGGTGGCGCACATTACTCATAATACGTGGACTGGTGGTCATAGTGGATGAGACGAAGGTTGAGATTGGCTGAATAACTTACTGATTGCATTACCATGGCACTCATCATCGACTTGTATGGCACCGGAGAAGCTTTGTGAGTTGTATCCTCTGTCACTGGACTGCCCTTAATTCCCTGACGGTCTATGCATTCCCCTATGATTGCCAAATTCGTAATATTGAATAAAAATATCGATTTACAAAAAAGCTCGTATTCTTTGAAAAATGCGTGAATGAATGTATCCCCCGAGCAATTGGTTCATATGACACGTCGACCCTCGTCTGGTAGAAGACTAAGACGCCACAGATCTATTAACACGTCTCAGTAATGTGGGAACAAAATCTATAACTACAGGGATAACGTGATAGCCGTCTACCAGTCGAGTTCCGAGAAAATGTTAACTGAATGCCATGAGAACGCATGTGGCACCCGGAACTCCACGCAAACTAATACCTGGTTTGGCCTCGCCTGAGAAGAGAGCGAAAAAAGCAAAAGGGGAAACGATTAGTTGGTATGCTTAAAATTATCAAGAGAAAAAAATGAATAAATAAAACGAAACAAGCATATGCTGTTGTATCTTTGTGAGCATTTTGTTGTGATTTGATCGGTTAAGTCCGTAATACCAGGAGTGTCACTAAGATAGACAAAGTAGAAGACGTCAGAGTATATTCTTTCAATGGAAAACGTATCAGAGGGACAGTAGATAGGCTAAACGTTGAACACTTCTCTAACGCAACCTCATGATAATCCATTTATCCGTCTTGGTGTAAAGTTTATCATGCTGGCCCTTGACCCATGCTCACCTGCCACCTAAGGTAACTACACTTGCTGCCTCGGCACTAAAGCCAAATCACTAAGATTTGCTATTCAAAGAAGTGACCACACTTACCTTGCTTTCCAATTATTCTCAGTATTGTTCATATAAAATCATATGTAAAGTAAATCACTTCTACTTCAAATTATCGCATCTATTGTCTAACTATGCCATGCATCTCTGGTAACCTGCTTTTCAATTACCTGCTGAGACTGAGCTCTGGGCTGCGCCTTTGGCTGTGCCTGAGGCTGTGCCTTTGGCTGTGCCTGAGGCTGTGCCTTTGGCTGTGCCTGAGGCTGTGCCTTTGGCTGTGCCTGGGGCTGTGCCTGGGGCTGTGCCTGGGGCTGTGCCTGGGGCTGAGCCTGGGGCTGTGCCTGTGGCTGTGCCTGAGGCTGAGCCTTAGGCTGAACCGGGGACTGTCCTTGAGAATTCGGGACACCTTGCTGTCTCTCGGCCTTATAGTAGTAGAGGAAGTTGCAAAAAAAAGACAGAAAGAGCAGGCAATGATAGGAAGAAGACAGTGACAGGACGCAGCGACTCTAAGACTGCTTGGCCAACTAGGAACGTATGGCTGGACGCCGGAAGTTAGAGCTACGTTGAAGGAATAAGTCACTTAGTGATCCGAAGACAAATAGAGGAAAAAGAAGGTGAAGATAGCGATTAGATTTTTTAAAGAGTCAAATCACGTCCCAAGAAAACCAGAATTAGTACGTAATGCAGGAACACAGACTGGAGAAGAATGGATATTTAACTGCACATTCCAAGCCATTGGGCTAGTCACTTGGGGGAAGGAGGGAGGGAGGGAGGGAGGGGGACCTCAGACCGACGTAAGCCCTTGCCGAACCTCACTCCAACCTTGACAAAGAACGTGGCTCTCACACTGGAGGTCCCGAGGCCATCACAAGAGCTTACACAAGACGTTCATGAGAGCCCCCCCCCCCCACCCACTCTCACCCCCCCCTCCCTCCCAAGAGCCCAGCCCGGAAATCTGAGTGAAATCTAATCGTGAAAAGGAAGGAAACTGCCAAACGACTTTCTCTTAGTTACCTCGTCTTGGCCGTCGTCAGGCTTTGTGGGTGATAACGGGATTTAGTACGCGCTCCTCTTACGCCTTAGGTCTAGTTATATGTCTTATTCTGCTTTTATTATTATTATCATTGTTATTATTATTATTATTATTATTATTATTATTATTATTATTATTATTATTATTATTATTATTATTATTATTATTATTGGCATTATTACCATTATTTTTATCATTATTATTATTATTATTGTTATAATTACTGAAATTATTAGCATTGTCATTAAAACAAAAATTTAGCAATATCATTAATACTGGAACTTGTATACAAATAATAACTGTTCGTTAGGTGAAGGAATGGACATATTTTTGTTGTAACAATTTAGAAGCTTTAATTAGCAAACTTTAAAGAACTAATTTATAAAGTTTAGAACTGATGAAAGACTATGTTTAAGAGAAATATAAAAGTTAAAACAAATATTGCATCGTATATTAACATCATAAGCATACAGAATGTGCATTATTAAAAAGAATGCATTATATATATATATATATATATATATATATATATATATATATATATATATATATATATATATATATACATATATATATATACATATATATATACATATATATATATATATATATATATATATATATATATATATATATATATATATATATATATATATATATATATATATATATATGTATGTATATATATATATATATATATATATATATATATATATATATATATATATATATATATATATATATATATATATATATATATATATGACATACACATAAAAGTATGCATATCCAACACAGCTAAAAGAACTGAACATTAAATTCTTAGCCTAATCACATCCTAATCAATAAAGTGAACAATAAACACTGACTCGCATGCACGCATAGTACTGAGTGCTCCATCTTCCTCACAACACTCTGCAGGGATTCCTTCTGTGCTGCTGACTTGGCAACACGTCAGAGAACTCCTTAGCTCTCCACACTCATTGTTCACACACAAGACAACAGTCAGATGAACACCTGCTTCTAGAGTAGGTGGAGTGCATGGATTTTGTTATCTAATTGGCCTTAGGATCCTAATCTATGGATTGTTAATTTCATTGTAATTGGCTTTTTTGTTTTGTGTGTCGTTTTCTTGGTATTACATTTTTTAATCAACAAATAATGTGAATCTTTTAATCAGAATTCATGCATTAGTAAATTATTTCCGTCACGTGTCCTTTGAAAAGTGAATTTTGTAATTTGCTCTAATATCCTGAGTGTTTTCAGTGAAGTGAGCAAAGGTATCGGGACATACATTCTGTCTATTATAGTCCTGTTTGACAATTTGACTGCAATTTCGTGTGTGTGATTTAGAAAGACGAATTTAAAAAGAAATTTGAACTGAACATGCCTACAAATTGTGTCAAGCCAGTGAAATATTTCTAGAGGATACTATTTTTGTATTTGTTCAATTCACTGATTGGAGGATGAAAAACGACAAATTAACACAACTCGACCATTGGAGGGAAGTTACGCCTAGTGGAGCTGTATTCCCCATTAAGAAGCGACTAAAATACCCCCTCCCACAGTCAAACGCGAGCAACTATCAGCCTTATAATGCATCATTAATCAAAGCACAGCTACGCAACATACCCACTGACAAGCTAATTCCATAACCCCCTTTACATGGTCTAACACGGCTGAACATATACCTCCACCAGGCCTACCATCTCACCCTTCACCAGGTAAGGCAACCCCGGCCTTTACCGCGAGAAACTCACCTGTTGGGTAATAACTTCTTGTCTCCTAAGCGTCGCCTCCTCGTCATCCAGCTCAGCAGAGAGATCCCCGGAGGAGAACCTGAAGCAGCAAGAGTAATTCTGAAGGGAAAGGTAATGGCTGAGCGGAAGCAGGGAGAGCACTTTCTAAAAAGGGTGGAGGGAGTGTCGGTAAGGGAAGGAGAGTTTGGTCAAGGCAAGGAAAGGGAGGGAAGAAAGCAGGTTTTTTAAGGGTGAAGCAAGGGAGAAACACTTATATAACGAAGAGTCTGATTTTCATCCCAAAAAGGTGGAAAAGGGGTGTAACAATTACGAAGATGCAATGCAACGGAATGAAGGAAAGGGAATTGTGTGGGTACGTCTCAGTGGAGAAGCACAGGGACTACACATGCAAAAGAGAAGGACAAGGTTTAGGGTTTAACAAAAGGGAAGGAGGGGCTGGAAGGCTCCTTAAGGGTTAGAATAGGCAGTATGGCCAGGTCGAAGGAAGAAAAAGAAGCTGTTTTCTCCGAGTATGATACAAGAACCAATTATGATAATTATAGTAAAAGTGGTAATAACTATAGTAAAA
>NC_091586.1:9002873-9005373 GCF_042767895.1 Penaeus vannamei
ACACAGAGAAGACCCTGATCCCAAGCGAAGGACAAGCTCCGCCCCCTCCATCCCAGAATACAAGACAAACGGATTCCTCTGACACTCGACATCAGGAACCAATTTATACAAGTTGCATGGGAATATGAGGGAGGCTTTTGTTTGATAATTTAAGTGCATGATTTAGAAGATTGATTTTCCAAGCAGACCACTGGAGAAAAATCAATCGAGAAACATCAATTAGCGAAACTATTGCTAAAATAACATTATTTTTTGTGTATAATTAGACCGTAAACATCATACATAGAATTATACTACATATTTGTCTTTTAAAAAAATGTGCAGTGTGTTCAGTTTATTATCACATGTATGCGTTAATGAACAAAACTTTAATGAATAGATACGATAAGAGATAAAAGATTCAAAGAAGAGGAATTTGGATAAATATCAGCTGTTCAATAAGATAAGTGAACGAAGAAAAAGAAGAACGAGTGAGATATCCAATTAATAAAGGAAAGAAGGAAAAAATAAAAGGAGAAAAAATATATATATATTCTTTCAGCCGTTTGAAATAAATTATGTTTCTTCATTAACTTTTTTTCAATCTTAAATTTCTACTTTGTAAACAGTTTAAGACACATCCACAACCACGCATTTCAGCTATAAACATGTACATCTATTTATCTATCGATCCTTATAAATACGCTGATCTATCTCTCCATCCATCTAACTGTCAAACATATTTTTCAAACTAATTGACGTCCATTCGCCACGCAGCGCCCCCTTCAACAAGCGTTTTACGAACAGTACATTTTCGGCAATTACTTCCTCCCGTAAAAGGAGTAAATGACGAGTGTCCCGTGCATGACGTATTGGGGGGGGAGGGGGGGGAGGGGGTTGCATGCACGCCCTCCGTTATCAGCCTTTGTTGCACTTAGAACCCGGTATTTGCGTGACCTTGTTTGATTTATGGGTCGCTTATGTCTTCGTGTCTCTTAATGCATGTGCACTACAGTGAGTGTCTGGTTGTTTTTTCTTAATTCCCTTTCGTGGCAGATTAGAAGACACTCGAATAATTAACTTCATAGTGTTTATTTTATTTGTTTCTTTTTTTATGATGATTTTCAGATCTACGATAGAATTTTGATTAGAAATAGATGACAAAGTTTATAGATTATATATTTTCTCCAATCAACAGTTAAATAAGAAAAAGATCCAAAGATATTTATAAAATAACAAACACATAAATTTTTATACAACAATACCAGATTTTAAAGATTCCATAATTTCTCCAATCACCAAGAAAAAAAAGAAAAGAAAAAAAGAAAAGAAAAAGAAATCCCAAAAATATAAACAACGCTTCTAAACCAACAAACACACAAATCATACAGTCATAAATCTAGCACATTAGCCCCTATAACTACAACTTTACCCCTCTCCCCAATATAGAAAATCTAGCGAGACAACAACCTACATCTCCCAACTACTTATTTAAATATGCCACATTACTCCCCAAGAACAAAATGCCTTCATAGCGTACTCAATAATTTTCAAAATCTTCAAAAAAAAAAAAAAAAAGAAATGCCTTCATAGCGTACTCAATTGTTTTCAAAAAAAAAAAAAAAAAAAAAAAAAAAAAAAAAAAAGTGCCTCCTCTGCTGGGTCGTTTTCCTTACCAGAGATGCTTGACAAGAGGCATTGCCGTTGCAAAGGGATCTGGCGTCGCAGAGCAAGACCACGTCAACGACGGGCAGGTGAGGACAGGAGGGAGGAAATAATAGATAAATAGATATGCAGATAAAGAGATGGAAGGATAAATCGATAAAGCGATAGATTAATGAATAGATAAATAGATAAAGGAATAGGCCAACAGATAAAAAGATAAACTCGTAAATGGCTAAGTTGGTGAAAGAATAGAGGAATATATAAAAAAATGAATAATTTGAGGAATATATAAAAAGATGAAAAATAGATGAACATATAAAAAGATGAAATAGAGGAATATATAAAAAAAAACTGAAAAATAGATGAATATATAAAAGATCATTAGACTGATGAATATATAAAAAGATGAATATACAAAGAGATGAATAAATAAATGAATATACAAAGAGATGAATAAACAGATGAATATACAAAGAGATTAATGAATAGATAAATAGATACATAAATAGACAAAATGAATAAATGAATGAACAAGCAAAGAAATTAATAAAGGTGTAAATTTGTAGATTAAAAGATTAATCAATGAAGGAATAGTTCGATAGATAAATGAATAAAGAAAATGATATGTAGACAAATAAATGTATAGATACATGGATAGATAAATAAAAAGAAAATGAAAATTGACAGACAGACATTTTTAATTATCGTCTTTTGTAATTTAGTAACTTCTTTTAGGCAATTTCTTATATGCCATGAAAATAATTTGCATTCGTTTCTATTTGCAAACACAGACAAAGACACACACACATATTCACCCCTACACACACACACACACACACACACACACACACACACA
>NC_091586.1:9020830-9038330 GCF_042767895.1 Penaeus vannamei
TTGAAGCAAGGGTTGAAAATAAAGAGAAAGAAACAGGGTGAAAAAAAAGAGAAAAGGGGTGAGAAGAGAGGGAAGAGAAAGAGAGAACCTAGAGATAAGGGCAATAAGGGTTAGAGAGCGGAGAAAGAAGGAGATGATGGAAAGGAGGGATTGAAGCAGAGGGAAGAGCAAAGGGAATCAACGGATTACTGACATGCTGAGGGATGCCCCCTGGGAGGAAAAGGGAGGGGATTGGGGGAAGTAATGGAAGATTGGGGGTAGAGGGGGGGGGGAGGAGGGAGTAGAGAGAGGTAGAAGGAAGGAGAGGTAGGGAAGGGAGGGAGAGAAGGAGGGAGGGAGGGGGTAGAAGGGAGGGAGGGAGGGAGAGGGAGGGAAGAAGGAGGGAGGGAGGGAGAGAGGGAAGGGAGGGAGGGAGGGAGGAGAGAGGTAGAAGGAAATAGGGAGGGTGGGAGGGAGAGCTAGGAGGGAGGAAGGGAGGAAGAGAGTGAGAGAAAGAGAGGGATGGAGGGAGAGAGAGAGAGAGAGTTAGAAGGAGGGAGGGAAAGAGGGATACAATGAGGAAGGGTGGGAAAATTAGAAGGGAGAGAAGGGTAAAGGTAGAAAGGTTTGATAAGGCGTAAGAAATGAACAGTCTCAGTAATGTGTATTAAAAAAAAAGTTTATGGAGAAAAAAAGGTCAGGCAATGAAAAGAGATTTAACATACCATTAAGTAAAAAAGAAAAAATAAGAAAGAAAGAGACAGAGTGAGAGAGAGAGAGAGAAGGAGAGAGAAGAGAGAAGAGAGAAGAGAGAAGAGAGAGATAAGAGAAGAGAAGAGAAGAGAAGAGAAGAGAAGAGAAGAGAAGAGAGAGAGAGAGAGAGAGAGAGAGAGAGAGAGAGAGAGAGAGAGAGAGAGAGAGAGAGAGAGAGAGAGAGAAAAAGAGAGAAAGAGAAAAAGAAAGAGACAGAAAGAGAGAGAGAGACAAAAGAAAGAAAGAGAGAGAGAGAGAGAGAGAGAGAGAGAGAGAGAGAGAGAGAGAGAGAGAGAGAGAGAGAGAGAGAGAGAGAGAGAGAAGAGAGAGAGAGAGAGAGAGAGAGAGAGAGAGAGAGAGAGAGAGAGAGAGAGAGAGAGAGAGAGAGAGAGAGAGAGAGAGAGAGAGAGAGAGAGAGAGGAAGGGAAAGAAGGCGGACTAACACTTTGTATACCAACTAAAGAAAGCATATTTCACAACTAGGTATAAAGAACAGGGGAAAGCTAAAATATCAGTAATGATGAGGATGGTAATGATAACAGTTGTATTTGATAAAAATCATGATCGTAATAAGAACAATACTTGCTAATGATGATAATGATGCTGATAATGATAATGATAACAATAATAATAGCATGATGAGGAGGATGATAATAGCAACAATGATAATAAAAAAAGATAATAATAATAATAATAATAATAATAATAATAATAATAATAATAATAATAATAATAATAATAATAATAATAATAATAATAATAATAACAACAATAATAACAGCAACAACAATATTATCAATGATGATGATAATAACAATAAAAATAATAATCAGTAAATAAATATCAATATGTGGATAAGGGTTAATCTGTTTACCACCAACTGATAAGCGGAACTGGAACGTAAACAAGAATATCAGGAAAACAAACAGTGGCAACGCTGCACAGAGAAAGGAAAGCTGACAACACTGTAGAACAATTCACAGCTGGAGGTCTGTTGTGGCGGTAGGGGGAGGGGGAGGGGGAGGGGCTAAGGGGCGGGGGTGCCACGGTGGCTCTCTGGACCCCCTCTACTTTTGATTAATGTTTCGTCTTTCGTTAGCGTGTGACATGCATTCTTTCTCTTCTTTTTTTTCTCTTTGTCTATTTTTCGTTTGTTTGTTTCTACTCCTTACATGTGGGTGTGAGTTGTATGTAGGCCATGTCGTATATGAGGTCTTTTGATTTGTTCTTCCTCTGTTAGATTTCTCATTCGCAAATTCGACTAATACTTTGACCTTTTTTTATCTTTCTATCTCTGCCTGTCCAGCTCTCTGGCTCACTCCCTTTCTCTCTCACTTTTACTCTCTCTCTCTCCCTATATCTGTCTATCTATCTATCTATCTGTCTGTCTGTTTGTCTATCTCTCTCTCTCTCTGTATCTATCTATCTGTCTGTCTGTCTGTCTCTCTTTCTCTTTCTCTCGCTTTCTTTTTCTATGTATGTCTCTCTCCACTGTTCTCCTTCGCTCTCTCCTTCCAGAAAGCATATCCCTTTTCCCTCTCCTCTCCCCCCAATATAAGCCCCAAATCCATAGTCCAATATCTCTCCGTCTCTCCCATTCTCATTTATACCTCCCTCCCCCCTTTCCGCCACCCCCCCCCCTTCATGCACTCAACAGTCCACCCACGCGCGATGACAAACAAACAAACAAAAAAACTTTCCCCACACAAATGCCTCTTCGCTGGTGCCAAGAAAACTCCGTTCCTTGAAAGAAGAAGGGGGAGTAATAAGAAAAGGGAAAGGCACAGAGAGAAGTAAAAGAGGAAGAGGCAGAATATGTAAGAAAGATGGAAACATGGTAGGAAATGGCATAATGATAAAAAGAAAGAAAAATGTAGAGTAATAATAAAAGGGAAAGGCCCAAAGAGAAGTAAAAGAGGAAGAGGCAAAATATGTGAGATGGAAATAAAGCAAGAAATGACATGATGATAACATCAATGATAATTATAGTAATAATAATAGCAATGATAATGATGATAACAATAATGGTGATAGGAGAAAATGCTTAAGTTGATGAAATTGAAAATAGCTAATGAGGATTAAAAAAAGAAAAAATATAAAGATATAAGGAATAACTATGATGTAGGTAATGTATAGAAGAAATGTAAGAATAACATCAGTAACCAAGGGAAAAAATAAAATGGCAAGAAAAAGAAACAGTAAAAAGAAGTAAAAAAGAAAATGAAAAGAAAGAAAAATAAAAGAATAAGAAAAAAAGTAACGCATAAACAATAAGAAAAAAAATCACTAAACCACATCGAACAACATACACGCGATTTTCACCCTTCCTGTTCGACATTCCAACTCGTCTCCCAGTTTCACTTACGACATGAGGCGACGGCAGTTAGGGGCACGTGAGAGAGGGAGAGAGAGAGGGAGGAAAAAGGGGGGAGGGAGAAAGGGAGGGAGGGAGGGAGGGAGGGAGAGGGAGAGAGAGAGGGAGGAGGGAGAGAGGGAGGAGAGGAGAGGGAGAGAGAGAGGGAGGGAGGAGGAGGGAGAGTGGAGAGAGAAAGAAAGATAATGTGTGTGTGAGTGAGAGAGAGAGAGAAACAGAAAGAGAGAGGGAGAGGGAGAGAGATAAAGAAAGAGAGAGAGGGGGGAAGAGGGAGAGAGAAAGTGAGGGGGCAAAATGAGGGAAGGAAAGAGGGAAAGGGAGGCAGGAGGGAAAGGAAGGAGGGAGGGAGAGAGAAGAGACATGTTTGGCATTCCTCCCCCTCCCCTTCCCCTCCCCCCCTCCATTTCCGTGAATTACATACTGAGTGGGAGGAGGAGGGGGGAAGGGTGGGAGGAGGAGGGGGGAAGGGAGGGAGGGAGGGGGTAGCGGGGAATCCCCTGACTCAGAATCTCGGGTTGAGGAGTTGGTTTGGTTGTTTTTTTCTGAAAAATTATGTAGATGTTTGCATACAGGCAACGGACGCGGAACACGGACACACTTGTACACAGACACACAGACAGACAGACGGATATGTATATAAGGAAGGATATAGAGACAGATATGTAGTTAGGTTAGCAGGTAGGCGGAGTGATCGATAGTCACACACACACACACGCACACACTCGCAGGCAAATACACATAAAGGGTGAGACAAGATGAAGTAAGATAAGAAAACAAGGCGAGGGGAAGAGAGAAAGAGAGAGAGAGAGAGAGAGAGAGAGAGAGAGAGAGAGAGAGAGAGAGAGAGAGAGAGAGAGAGAGAGAGAGAGAGAGAGAGAGAGAGAGAGAGAGAGAGAGAGAGAGAGAGAGAGAGAGAGAGAGAGAGAGAGAGAGAGGGGGGGGGGGGGGGAGACGAAGATGCATATACATCGCTTCACTAGTTCTTCGCTGATATATTAAACTATTCATTTTACACATATCAAAGTTCTCCTACTTATTTAAGAGAGAGAGAGAGAGAGAGAGAGAGAGAGAGAGAGAGAGAGGAGAGAGAGAGAGAGAGAGAGAGAGAGAGAGAGAGAGAGAGAGAGAGAGAGAGAGAGAGAGAGAGAGAGAGAGAGAGAGAGAGAGAGAGAGAGAGAGAGAGAGAGAGAGAGAGAGAGAGAGAGAGGAGAGAGAGAGAGAGAGAGAGAGAGAGAGAGAGAGAGAGAGAGAGAGAGACAACAGCTTTAAAAGACGAAAAACACGGAAAGTAATCAAACAGGCAATAAATACTAACTGGACACTCTCTCGGTTCTCGCAGCGCCATCTTTTGAATAAACGCTCCATTCATTAGGAGAATTCGACCCCACTAAATGTGAGGTTAAACAGAAAAGAGGATTCTCGCGGGAAAAGCTGATTGGAAGGAGCAAGAATCTTTCGTTCCGTTTGGATTTTTTTCTGTTTCCTTTCTTTGGCGGAAATAGAATATATCAAGGTATATATGTGACGGTAAATTAGTCTATTTATGGCATTTTTTTCATAAAGCGGTTATTCATTATTCTCTATTTTTCATTCTAATCTCATTGGTGATTTTTTTTTTATTCGTTGTATTGGGAGACAGACTATACGGAATCATATCTGATAAATGGCTGCTATTGTTGGTGAATTAGAAAAAAAAAATCGTGTGTCGTTTGTGTCTCCTCGTATCCTTGCTTTTCTTCCTCCCTTCGTCTTTTTTCATTGTCTTTACCTTTATCTATTTTTCTCGCCTTGCTTTCCCTTTTCTTTTCTTCTTCAATCTTATTCATACTTCTTTCCCTCCTTCCTGCCATCCTTCCTACCTTTCTATCTTCCTTCCATCCTCCTCTCCTCCCTTTTCCTCCCCATCCCTCCCTCCCCTTCCTCTCCCTCCTCTCCTCTTCCTCCCTTCCCTCCATCCCACTCCGCTTTCCCTCCCCTCCTATCCCTCCCTCCCTTTTCCTCCCTCCCCTCCCCCACCCATCCCTCCTACCACATTCCTCCCCCTTTCCCTCCCCCTCCCTTCCCCCTCCTCTCCTCCCATCCCATCCCTCCTTCCCTTCCTCCCTCCCTTACTTCCCCTCCCATCCCCCTCCCTTCCTCCCTCCCTTCCCTCCCTCCCTCCCATCTTTCCCCCCCTCCCATCCCATCCCATCCCTCCCTCCCTTCCCTCCTCCCTCCCTTCCCTCCCTTCCCTCCCTCCGTCCTCCCTTCCTTCCTCCTTTCCACACTCGCCTTCCTCGAGCTTCATTAATTCCGAAGCAGATAAGTAGGCGCATCATTCGGCAACCGCGAGAAATAATACATGAAGAGCGGAGGCGATTCTCCGGCGCTGCATCGGAATGGGGGAGAAGGGAGGGAGGAGGAAGGGAGGGGGAAGGGAGGGAGGGAGGGAAGGGGAAGGGAGGAAGGGGGTATTGGTAGGAAGGGAGGGAGGGGGAAGGAAGGGGGAAGGGAGGGAGGGGGAAATAGGGTGGAGGAAAGGGGTATCGGGAGGGAGGTGGGAGGGCGAAATGAGGATGGAGTGAGGGGGTGTTGATATGAAGGGAGGGAGGGGAGAAGGGAGAAATAGGATGGAGGGAGGTGGTGTGGGTATGAAGGGAGGGAGGGGGATATAGGGGCACGTTGGAGGGAGATCAAAATGGGGGGAAGAGAGGGAGGAAAGAGGGGAGAAATAAGGTGGAGGGAGGGGAAAATGGAGAAATTGGAGGGAGGGAGCGTTACGAGGGAAGGGGAAATAGGGATGCGTTGGAGAAAGGGGGAAATGGGAAGTAGAATGGAGAGAGGGGGTGTAAGGGGGAGAAAGGGTGGGGGAAATAGGACGGAAGGAGGGAGAGGTTAGGGGGTGTGGGGGAAATAGGGAGACTCGGTTGGATGGGGAAAGGAGGGAGGAGAGAAGGGGGGTGTGCCAAAAGGAAAGGAGGGAGGGGGAAACAGGGACGGGTTGGAGGGGGAAGAGGGAGTGTAAGGGCCGAAGGGAAGGGGTGCTGTGTAGGGGGAAAAGGGAGAAGGAAAAAAAGTGGAAGAATAAGGGATGGTAAAGTGTGGGGTATTTAGGGGGAAGGGAGGGAAGGGGAAATAGTGCGGAATTAGGGAGGAAGGAGGGCGAGTTAGAGGAGCTGGAAGAAAGGGGAAAATATGGATAGGGAGGGTAAAGAAAGAGGAGGAGGACGCAGAGAGGGGATTGGAAGGAGGGAGTTAGAGGGAGGAGTTAAGGAGAGTTAGAGGAGTGGGAGAGGTAAAAGGTGGATAAAAGGGAGGGAGAGGGTGATTGGGGGAAGCAAGGCAGGAGAAGAGGGAAAGTAGAAAGAGAGAGGGGGGATAGGAGAAGGGAAGAATACATGAGGGAGATGAGAGCGGAGATAGGGATGGAGAGAGATAAAGTGGAGAGAGAAAGAGAGAAAGAGAGAGAGAAAAAAATATATATTTAGCAGGAAGGGAAGGAAGAAACAAAAGAACAAAGGGATGTTAGTGGGGTTAAAAAAGGAATTTAAAGAGAGAGAGAAGAAAATAATGAAAAGTAAGGGGAAATAAGTGATATTAGATTGTGAAAAGAGAAAGGGGCCCTGTGGGAAGGAGGAGAGAGGGCTCAGATCTCGTTAAAAGAGAATTCAATTCCTTTGCTGTCTCATCGAAAACGCTTCTTGCTTCTTTTAGGGAAACGTGTAGGACCTACAAATTTTTTCGTTGGTTAGTTCATTAAAAACAGAAAGTACATCAAGGAATATGTTTAGCTAACTCTGTCTATATCTATATCTTTCAGTTTGATTTCTATATATCTATATATCTGTCTATATCTAACTATCTATCTATCAATCTGTCTATATCTAACTATCTATCTATCTTTTTTCTTTCTGTGTGTCTGTATGTATCTGAATACCTATATCTATATCTATCTATTCATCTATATCAATTTCTATATCAACTATTCATCTATAGCAATATCTATATATATCTATCAGATTATACATACATACGTATATACTCACACACACACAGATATATACATATGTATATATTTATATATACATATATCTACACACACACACACACACACACACACACACACACACACACACACACACACACACACACACACACACACACACACATACACATATGTGTGTGTGTGTGTGTGTGTGTGTGTGTATGTGTGTTCACTTATCTATTCATTTATTTGTTTATCTATTCATCATATTCCCATCTACGTATACACACTACCTATTCATGTTTATATAAATGTACAAACACCTTCTTCCTTGGCGTCCTTCTGCCCCCTCTCCCTCGGCCGCTTCCTCGCCGTTGCCCCCGCCTCCTCCTCCACGAAAGCGCGGCTCCTCCGATTTCCCTCCAAGACACAGGTAATAAGGCCCCCGCCGCCAAAGTCGCTCGATAGAAGCACATAAAGCAAACGTTTACTGCATATATAACGACGGCGCCGATGCGTATCTCCCCCTCTTTCCCCTCATCTGGTTGGACGGGAGCTTCCCCTCCGCCCGCCGACGCCCCTTCCCCTCTCCCGCTGACGCCCCCTTCCCCTCACCCGCCGACGCCCCTTCCCCTCACCCGCCGACGCCCCTTCCCCTCACCCGCCGACGCCCCTTCCCCTCTCTCCCTCGGGATTGTGTGGTCTTTCGCTCAGCCCGAAGTATTTGTTACCGGGGTGATGATTGGCTCAGGGATTTCGGCTTTGTTGTTTTCCTTTTGTTTTGTTTATGTGACGCTGGGAAAGGGTGATAAAAGGGGGATAAAAGAGAGAGAGAGTCCCCTTGTTTTGAGTTGCTTTCGCGTGAGATATCTGTTTATCTATCTATTCTCTGTCTTTAGCTTTTTTTTTTCTAAGGCTTTGTGCCAAGGAGACTCGAGGAATCCTTTCCCCTCTGACCTCCCTTATCAGTAAGAGTCTCTCAGCCTTTCCCAAGGGCTTCTCATTAATCTTCCCATCTTCTCTTTCCCTTGCTTCTTATCACTGGCTATCGCTCCTGCCGTCCCTCATAGCTATTTTCCTTTATACTTAAGCTCCCTTCCCTCTTCCTTATCCTCCTCCATTCCTCACGCCTCCCCTTTGGTCCCTCACCCCTCTTCCTTCTTTGTTCGTTCTTTCCTGCTCCCCTTTCCCCTCTCTCCTCTTTCTCCTCTTTTCGTTTCTTTCGTGCTCCTTCTCTCCTTTCCCCTATGCCCACCCTTTTCTCCTCTCTCTTGCTTTTTCCCTTCTCCCCTGTTCTCTCCTCTCTTGCTCCATCATCTCTCTCCCCTACTCTAACCTGTCGTTTCCATTCCCCCCTCCTTCCCCTTCCTCCATCCCCCCCCCCATCCCTCCCCACGCCTTTCCTCCACACCTCCTCCCACCTTCCCCATCCTCTCCTCTCCCCCGTCAACAGCTGTTCCCTTGTCTCCCTCCTCGCGGTAAACAGGTCCGGGCGAGAGATAGTGCGAGCGCCATCCCGGTCGAACAGGTATTGAGAGGGACTTTTATCTCCGGGTCATGGCAGCCAGGTCATGGAAAGCTGTCGAGGGTGCGTGAATAATTGTAAAAAAAGGAATTAGTTGCTTGTATGGCACTTGGGGTTTTTTTGTTGTTGTTTTTCGGATGTATAAAGTAATAAAAGGAAAAAATAAGGAATATGACAATATTGGAGATCTTCGGAATCTCACACACACACATGCACATGCACATACACACATATACACATGGAAACTCACACACACACTCCACATCGTGTGATGTTAAGCGCAAATAACTAGATTGTCATGATAAAGTATTACATATTAGCGAGATCCCCCGGGCTTGATACTCTCATCTTCAGACCGCTTCCATCACCCTGTCGGCGACCCCCTGTCCCCTTCCTCCGCGCTCCCCCCTGCCACCCACCTCCACGCGCCCTTCTATCTCTCCATTCCTCGCTCCCCCTGCCACCTCCCCCTCCTCACGACCCCCTCTCTCCTTCATCGCGTCCCATTACCCCCCACCTCCTCGCGCTCCACCCCCTTCCCCCTGCTCCACCCTACCACCTCCCCCCTCCTCACGACCCCCTCCCTCTTCCCGCCGCGTACTCTTACCGCCCACCTCCCTCCTCCCTCTCTCCCTACCTACCACCTCCCCCTCCTCACGACCCCCTCCCTCCTTCCTCGCGTTTCTTTACCTCCTACCTACTCACACTTCTCTCTCTCCCTCTTTCCTCGCTCCCCTGCCACCTCCCCCTCCTCACGACCTCCTCCCCCTTCCCTCTTCCCTACCGCCCACCTGCCCTCGCTATAGCAACCGCTCGGGGCCTGGCATCTCCTCATCCAGACGTAGAGTAGGCCTACATAAATTTCAGGGCAGTGATCTCAGGGGACGAGTGCCTTGGCGGACGAGCACCAGGTGGCACTCGATCATTTGCATAACGAGTTGTCTCTCTGGAAGGAGGGACCAACGACCTCGTTAGTACGACTCCCTCGGTATATTCGGTGGTTCGCATGATGACTAATGACCTTGCTAGCGGATCTCACTCGTTGCAATTACCTCGGCAGTGAGGCCACTTCATTACGCTGGAAGAGGTTCTGTGCTTATGATGCTGATGATTAGTTCTCGACTTTAGTTCCTTTATCATCAATAGCAGTATCTTTTTTGGGCATCATCATCATTGCTATATTCTAGCCTTGTACCCTCACTATGCTCAATCATCATTATCATTGCTATCATCTAGCCTTGTACTCTAATCATCATTATCATTGCTATCTTCTACCATCGCTACGTTCACTATGATCACCTCTAGACATGCATCCGTCCCCAAATAACCACATCCGATATGAACAGCCTCATAACACCCTCACCTCGAGTAAGGACACACCGCCGCCCCCGCCGCCGTAAGCCAGTCCACGGCGTTTTGCTCGACCCAGTGAGCGCGTGCATTCCCGACCCTCCACGCGCACGCAGACGAGCCGCCTCTGCCACGTACGGTATGACAGTGTCTCCCGCAGCCACACTCTCTGCGGCCAACTTGTCGTGAGAGGTAGTTTTAACTTTTAAACGAGCGGTTCTGTTAAACGGTTTCCTTTACTCGCGAAACTTTTTTTTTTTCTTTTACTTAATTTATCTTTCGGTTCTCGGGAGTATTAACACGCCAAAGTCTCATCACACATTACGTAACGTGGCTGTAGATCTTCTCGTCACACTTTCCTTATGTAATAGTACACCTTTCCCTTCAAACTTTTTTTTCTTCTTCCTTTAACTTAGCAGTACACCCTTCCTGTCCCTCCTTGTCACTCCTTCTAAAACCTGGCAGCACCTCCCCCCCCCCCCCTCCCCGCTGTCGTCCTGTGTTCGACCGGCAGGTGAGAACGACAGGCCATATGGCACACTCCCCGGCTATTGATTGCGGCCTCTGGTTCCTGACGGAGGAGCGGCGCGAGGCCTGGCGAAGGGAGGAGACTCACGAGGAGGTCAGTACATGGTCTGAGTCTTCGTTCTTGGCATTTGGTTAATGTTCTTGCTGTTCTTAGTTGTGGGTTCTGCTTCCTCGGTTAATACTCTTGGTTGTGGGTTCTGCTTCCTCGGTTAATGCTCTTGGTTGTGGGTTCTTCCTCCTTGGTTAATGTTCTTGCTGTTCTTAGTTGTGGGTTCTGCTTCCTCGGTTAATACTCTTGGTTGTGGGTTTTGCTTCCTTGGTTAATGTTCTTGCTGTTCTTAGTTGTGGGTTCTGCTTCCTCGGTTAATGCTCTTGGTTCTTGGTGTGGTTCCTTAGTCCCGGTGCTTGGTTCGGGGTCCGGGGTCCTTGGCTAATGCTCCGAGTTCTTGTTGCGGTTTCGTGGTTCTTAGATATAAGTTCTTGATCCTCGGCTCGTGTGCTTGGTTCTCGTTGTGGTTTTTGGTAAAGGTTGCCGTTTTAGCCATGCTTCTTGGTTCTTGGCTGCGATTTCGCTTATGGTTCTTGGTTCTTGTGCAGGACCCTTGATACTTGTTTCTTCTTCTTGTTCTTCTTGTTCTTTTCTTTCCTTTTTCTTTGTTTCATGCCTCTTGGATCACCTCAATCCTTGGTTCTTGGTCACGCTTCTTGGTTCTTGCTTATGGCTCTTGGTTCATAGCGAGGAGCCTTGTTTTTTTGGCTCGCCTTCTGGGATCAGCTCAGTCCTTAGCGGTTCCTAAAGCTGACTTACGGAGGGTCAGAGTTGAAGGAGAATTACGACCTGCGCCGAAGGAAGGTCGGGGCTTCCGGTGCCGCAGAAGGGCTTAGGGCGTCGGGTCGAGTGCGAAATAGTCTATTTTTATAGACCTCAGGGAAGACGGCTTAACTACAAAGGGAAAATAGCAGACTGTAACTGCAAATTGCTGGTGTTTGACCGCTCACTGTCTCTTTTCACTGCCCTTCTACCTCCACCCCCCCCCCCCCTCTCTCTCTCTCTCTCATTCTCTTTCTCTCTCTCTCTACCATCGACGTTCCATTCGTACGCCTCACGTTTTCTTTTTCTCCGTTTCTGTTTCTCTATTCTTTCTTTTCTTCTTCCATCCTTCCTTTTACCACTCCCGTTCCCTCACATTCCACATTCCCGCTTCCTTCTCTCTCTTTTTGTTTGTAAATCTGTCTATATGTCTACCTGTCTGTCTCTTTCTCTACTCTGTATGTGTATCGAGACATTTAAATAGATAAAAGAAACTAATTGAATTGCATTATCCGTCTCTCTCTCATACATACATATATAATACCTACATTGATATATATATATATATATATATATATATATATATATATATATATATATATATATATATATATATATATACATACATATATATATATATATATATATATATATATATATATATATATATATATATATATATATATATATATATATGAATACATGCATGACAAATCACATCCCTTTTCCCCTTCCTCCCTCTCTTCTCTCTCTCACTTGCACATCTTTTCCTCGCAATCGCTCTCCCTCACTCCCTCTGACAATGAAATCAACGGGACACAAAGACGGTCATAACTAAAGGAATGTAATATCCAGCGACAGAGCGTGAGTTGCGGTTGACGTCTGGCGGAGAGAGAGAGAAGAGGAGAGAAGAGAAGGGGGGGTGGAAAGGGAAGGGAAGAGAGGAGATGAGAAGGGAAGGGGGGAAGGGAAGGGAAGGGAAGAAGAGATGATGAGAAGGGAAGGGAGGGGAAGGGAAGGAGAGGGAGGAGAAGGGATGGGAAGGGGGCGGAACTGAAGGATAGGTAAAGGAAGCGAAGTGAGGAGAAGAGAAGGGACGAAAGGGGAAGAAATGAGAAGTGAAGAAAAGAAAGAAACGAAAATGGAAAGAAAAGACAAGGAAAAAAAGAATATGGACAAGACAGATTAAAGATAAGAGAGAGAGTGAGAGAGAGAGAGAAAGAGACAGACAGAGAGAGAGAGAAAGAGACAGACAGAGAGAGAGAGAGAGAGAGAGAATAAGAGAGAAAGAGAGAGACAGACAGACAGACAGAAAGGCAGACATATACACAAACACAAACAAGCACAAAAAAAACACAAACAGATAAAAAAAAGAAAAAAAATCAACGAGAAAAGCTAATGCACACCAGAAAAAAAGAAGCAAACCACACACGAAATGAATCCCAGAGAGCCGGGACTTCGACGAGGAGATGGATGCGAGGATGGCGATCGCTGAGAAACTCGACTGCGATTTAGAGCCTCAGATTTGCGGGCGTTGTGGAGAGCGGGGTGATTGATGGGGCGAGCGGGGGAGAAGGATGGCGTGCGGTGGCGGGTAATTGTTTGTGAATCTTTGAGTTATGGGGGAGTGAGAAGGAGGGTTTGTGGGATAAGGGGATAGGGGGGGTTGGGGGTCTCGTTTGCGGGTATTGATGTGGTTTAGGGTATTTAGCGATGAGTTTTGTGGATACACACACACACACACACACACACACACACACACACACACACACACACACACACACACACACACACACACACATGCATATGTGTGTGTGTGTGTGTGTGTGCATTTGTGTGTGTGTATATGCGTGGTTGTGTGTGTGTGTGTGTGTGTGTGTGTGTTTATGTGCATCCATGTGCGTGTGTTTATGTGCATTCATGTGTGTGCGTGTTCTGGCACCACTCCCCGCTAATACCCACAAGGGCATCATCCACCGGCGAGCGTCATTAGCCGGCGAGCGCACAAATCCCACGAGCATCGTCATCTTCCGCTCAGCATCAGCTACTCGTCATCACGCCAAGCCTCAAATATACAGCAGCAGCAGCTCTCAGTATACTACAGCTTTTGGAATACAACTGTTTTCAAAATACCACAGCTTTCAGAATACAACCGATGTCAGGATACCCGATAGTTCAGGGTACAACAGGTTTCGGAATGCAACAGCTATCAGAATACAACAACTTTGAGAATACAGCAGCTTTAGAAATATTACAGCTTTTAGAACACAACAACGTTAGAAATATGACAACCAGAATACAACAGATTTCAGAACACTACAGCCTTCATAATGAAAACCTCGGAATGCAACTTTCAGAATATCACCGCTTTCAGAATACAACGATTCTAAAAACATCTTAAAAAAATACTGCTGTCAGAATCCTACAACCTTTCTATCACAACAGATATTTCAGGATATAACAGCTTTTAGAATACCTTTCAGAATACAGCAACTTTAAAAATATCATAGCTTTCATAATACAACAGCTTTAGAAATATAACAATTTCCATAACACAACAGATTTCAGAACACCACAGCCTTCAAAATGAAAAAAATAATGATAATAATAAATAAAATAAATAAATAAATACCACCGCTCTTGGAATACAATGTTAAAAACACAACTCTAAAAAAATATACATCAGAATCCTACAACCTCTCCATCACAGCAGGACATCCCACCCTAAAAATAAATTACCACACTTATTGACAAACTCTTAATGAAGACCCATTTCTTTCGACACATTAATAAGGGATAATATACCACGTCAGAGCAGGGGTTCCTCTCGTTATGGGGTCACATGAGGTCACTTATCAGCCCGACCCCATGCGGGAACCTTGATTACATGCTGTGACCTTGTCTGGGGTCCGTGATTATTTGATACAGACTTGATCGCATGGGGATGGGGTCGGGGGTCGAGGGGGGTGGGGTAATTTTATTAGGAATAGCAGGGAAGGGAATTAGGAAGGTGATTGGGAGGAACAATTTCCTGTTGGGGGAGAAAAAGGTCATCTGTTCAGGGGAGGGTAAGGAGGGGGGGGGGGGCTGTTCAACGAAGGTAAGGAAGGAGGTCTGTTTAATGAAGGTTAAAGGGTGTGTTGAATGAAGGTAAAAAGGTTTGTTCAGCGCAGGTAAGAAGGAGGTCTGTTCAAGGGAAGGTAAGGAGGGAGGTTTGTTCAATCAAGGTAAAAAGAGGTCTGTTCAGGGGAAGGTGAAAAATAGGGTCTGTTCGGGGGAAGGTAAGCAGGGGGTCTGTGAAGGGGAAGGTAAGGAGGAAGTCTGTTCAATGAAGATAAGGAGGAGGTCTATTCAGGGGAAGGTAAGGAGAGGGTCTGTTCAGGGGAAGGTCTGTTCAATGAATGTAAGAATAAGATCTGTTCAACGAAGGTAAAAAGGAGGTCTGTTCAAGGGAAGGTAAGAAAGAGTTCTGCTCGGCGGAAGGTAAGAAGGTGTGTTCAATGAAGGCAAGAAGGTTTGTTCAGAGGAAGGTAAGGAGGAGGTCTGTTCAAGGGAAGGTAAGAAGGTTTGTTCAGGGGAAAGTAAGGAGAAGGCAGTATTGTGAATAAGGGGAAATTTATGCTGGCACTGAAATGGACTTTGTGTTGAATGGGCGAGTTGCGAAAGGAAGGGAGAGGAGAAAGAGGTGGATAGGGAGAAGGATTAGGAAGAGGAGGAGGAGGAGGAGGAGGTAGAGGAAGAAGAAGAAGAAGAGGAGGAAGAAGAAGGAGAGAAGAAGGGGAAGATGAAAGGAAGAAAATAAGAAACAAGAAAAAGGAAAAGGAAGAGAAAAAATAAAAGAAAGAGGATGAGACGAAGACGATGAAAAAAAAGAAAAGAAAAAGAAAACAGACAAGATATATGAAGAGAAAGGAAAATCCATTTGCTTCTTTCTCCTCCTTCCGCCCACAGCCAAGACGACAGAAGTATACTGAAACTCATCGTACGTTTGGCAGCCCGGAGAGCTGGTCGTGACAGCTGGCAGATCATTTATATCGCCTCGACTCCGTTACAGAAAAAAACGATTATCACTTTTTATTAATGGGAAAACCTTCTTATCTTTCCGAGTAATATCCAGCCTTATCTTTCAATCAAATATTACTTGTTCTTCAAATGGAAGTTGAGATGAAAGTGTAGTTAATCAATAAAAGGATAGTAACACACCTGGAAGAAACACATACACAGACAAACATTCACACACACACACACACACACACACACACACACACACACACACACACACACACACACACACACACACACACAAACACACACACACACACACACAAACACACACACACACACATGGTATAATAGAGCCATAAAATGATTTACATAGGTTGTTGGGAGAGATAACAATATATAGATAAAACGGAAAAAGGGTGAATAAATACGTAAATAAGTAAAAATATACCTAATCACTTAAACACGTAGATAAGCAAATCGATAAACAAACTAATAAATCAATAATCAAATTCAACCATAACTGTGTTGATAAGCTTAGAGTGGACAAAGTTTTTATCATTTCAGTTCATACCATGAGTTTATGAACAACTTCTGGGAATAAGATCAATCTGGAAATCTTGGATATCTTGGAATTATTATTATTATTATTATTATGAATATCATTATTATTTTTTTATAGATATATCAGACTTTATTTCAGAACTACAGGCATTTTCCGGCGCAAAATAAACCATACATTCGCCTAAGACCCATAAGAGCGGCGGCTTACCACGAAATGTTCGCCATGTATGAAAGAGATTTGCAGGCTCTACGTAATTGGATAACACTAAAATACTAATCAGTCACGAATGAATATATATATTTTTTTAATTATTTGAGGGAGAACAAAAAATGGCTATGCAGTGTGGGAATTACGTCAATGTTTTTCTTTTTTAATTATTTGAGGGAGAAAAAAAATGGCTATGCAGTGTGGGAATTACGTCAATGTTTTTCTTTTTTAATTATTTGAGGGAGAAAAAAATGGCTATGCAGTGTGGGAATTACGTCAACAAAACTTTGCCGTGAGTGAGTTTGTTTGCGCGAAAATAACAATTTGCAATGTTTTGGATATGTCGAATGTTATTACTAGTTGGACGGCGTCTGGGTTGGAATATAAATGATAAATGGACGACATTATTTCAAGGCGAATAATGGAAGGGGGGGCAGAAGGACAATGCATAAACCAGACATGGTAAGACGTGATAAATTTTACAGTATTTAATGCACATAGATATAGGTAGATAGATAAATATAGATAGATGGATAGATAGAGATGGATAAATAGATAGGTAGGTTGATAGACAAAGAGATAGAGATAGAGATAGAGAGAGAGAGAGAGAGAGAGGGGAGAGAGAGAGAGAGGGGGAGAGAGAGAGAGAGAGAGAGAGAGAGAGAGAGAGAGAGAGAGAGAGAGAGAGAGAGAGAGAGAGAGAGAGAGAGAGAGAGAGAGAGAGAGAGAGAGAGAGGGGGGGGGGAGAGAGAGAGAGAGAGAGATAGAGAGAGAGACAGATAGAGACAGAGAAAGAGAGAGAGAGAGAGAGAGAGAGAGAGAGAGAGAGAGAGAAAGAGAGACAGATAGAGCCAGAGACAGAGAGAGAAACAGAGACAGAGCGACAAAGAAAGAGGCATACAGACAGACCAAATAACCAAAAAAAAAGACCGATGAAACAAAAAAAGATAAGAAGGAACAAAGACATAACAACACGAACACAAACAAAACGAAAGAAAAGAACAAGATAAAAGCAAACCAGAGCAAACCCTCGACGCATTGTAAACCGACAAAGCGCAAGAAAGGGACCAAGATACCAACCGGAAGTGGGCGGGCAAGACGATAAGCTCCGCCCATTTCAAAGGAGAAGGAATTAGAAACTGTTTGAAGCCGATTCCGTGCCCGCGAGAGAGGCCTGTGATGTCTTTAGGGTTTAATCTGGCGCGTTATATCGGATTGGATTGTTTATTCCCGTTTATGAATTCGACATCAGGGGGATCGGAAGGGATTCGGGAGGTTTCGCTTCTACGGGTTTCATTGCTTATATTTTTTATGTGATGTTACGTGTTTATAGTGATGATGCTAATTGTAAAAGAAAATGATGATAGAAAATGACAATGGTAATGATAATGGAATTAATGCTAATAACAGTAATGATCATCATAGTAATGATTATAACAACA